>NC_091171.1:17169784-17314784 GCF_040958095.1 Procambarus clarkii
AGACTTGTTGCTGTTCATGCCTGATGATGGCTGTTGACAATGTAATTACTCTGCTTGCTCTATCTCATTAATTACTCTGCTTGTTCTCTCTTTAATTATTTTGCTTGTTCTCGTTAATTACTTTTCTTGTTCTCTCATTAATTACTCTGCTTCCTCTGTCTCCTCATTAATTAAAGTCAGTGCGGCTCTCGCGGCAAGATTACGCTGCTGGCATTATGAGCTCTCATTAGAGAGAGAGCAAACAAATTTGGGTTTTAGTGCAGTAATAAGGGAGATGGACTGTATGCACTATGCGCGCTCGAGGGACGCTTTCCCAACTGCTTCAGGCCGCGTGCACATGTGGCACAGTTTATCCCACTTGCAGTCAGCAGCTGTGGCAAACCGAGAGAGGAATTTCGCACTGACGCTGTACCATTCATTTGCCACCGTAGATGCCAAAAACTGGGCTCAGTTTCAAAATATACCAAGATCATCAAAGCCTATGGGGGGAACGTTCCACAAGCCGCCGGCTTCCTGTCGTCGTCGAGGCCACTACAGGGTTAGGGGCCCACAGGTAAAAATAATCAGGTAATTCAAATTTGCAGTGCTCCAGGTGCAGCCTGACTCCAGGGGCCAGATTCACGAAGTAGTTACGCAAGTACTTACGAACGTATCCATCTTTCCTCAATCTTTGACGGCTTTGGATACATTTATTAAACAGTTTACAAGCATGAAAACTTCCCAATTAACTGTTGTTATTGTTATAAACAGCCTCCTGGTGCTTCGGAGGTCATTAACTGTTTAATAATTGTAAACAAAGCCGCCAAAGATTGAGAAAAGATGTACAGGTTCGTAAGTGTTTGCGTAACTGCTTCGTGAATCTGGCCCCTGGGTTTTGAACAATGAACGGCTAATTTGTCTAATACTCGCGCCAAAACTCACAAGGTGTCATCACCTGGTGTTCCATTTATCAGTACTGCGAACTCGGGTTACCTGCGGCGTATATCGGACAGCAGCACGTATCCACCCCCGCGGGTTGTGCTCTGACAGCCATGACACATCTCCACGCACATCATGGCAATAGGAGATGTGGTGGAGGACTGAAGTCTTCCTTTTTTTTTATCTGACTGTCAGCGCGTCCGGTGGTGAAAAGTTATCTAAATTTTGTTTTCATATCTGAATTTTCGCAGACTCAACCCTATTGCTTCTGGAACAAGTCAATTTATGCTCCCCAAGTACTCATTCGGATTATACTTTTAAATACCCCCACCCCAGGAGGCCTGGTCGACGACCGGGCCGCGGGGACGCTGAGTCCCGGAAGCACCTCAACGTAACCCTCCCGCTTGTAAAAAGTTTTTTTTTAATTGTTTAAAATAAATAGCCTATTCTAAAATTAAAAGGTTGTTGAGCTAGGTTTTCTAATATAATAAATAAGAGGAGCTGGATTACTTATGATGTATAAGAGCGCCGTCCGGGACCACGTCTGGAGTCGACCTGGAAGTGTAAGAGCGCCGTCCGGGACCACGTCTGGAGTCGACCTGGAAGTGTAAGAGCGCCGTCCGGGACCACGTCTGGAGTCGACCTGGAAGTGTAAGAGCGCCGTCCGGGACCACGTCTGGAGTCGACCTGGAAGTGTAAGAGCGCCGTCCGGGACCACGTCTGGAGTCGACCTGGAAGTGTAAGAGCGCCGTCCGGGACCACGTCTGGAGTCGACCTGGAAGTGTAAGAGCGCCGTCCGGGACCACGTCTGGAGTCGACCTGGAAGTGTAAGAGCGCCGTCCGGGACCACGTCTGGAGTCGACCTGGAAGGTCGTTAGCAGAAGGAAACAACTGGGTGTGGGTGGTGGGGTAGGAGGGGGGGGGGTAAATGTTGCAGTATGGATGGGTGAGATAAGTAAGTGGGCAAGGTTAGAGTGTACCTTGGGTGAGGAGTCCTGCACACAGATCCCCACACACACACACACACACACACACACACACACACACACACACACACACCCACACACACACACACACACACACACACACACACACACACACACACACACACACACACTCCCCCCCCCCCACACACACACACACACTCCCCCCCCCCCACACACACACTCCCCCCCCCCACACACACACACTCCCCCCCCCACACACACACACTCCCCCCCCACACACACACACTCCCCCCCCCCACACACACACTCCCCCCCCCCACACACACACACACTCCCCCCCCCCCACACACACACACACTCCCCCCCCCACACACACACACACTCCCCCCCCCCACACACACACACACACTCCCCCCCCCCACACACACACACAAGGCCTCGTAGCCTGGTGGATAGGGGCCTCGTAGCCTGGTGGATAGCGCGCAGGACTCGTAATTCTGTGGCGCGGGTTCGATTCCCGCACGAGGCAGAAACAAATGGGCAAAAGTTTCTTTCACCCTAAGTGCCCCTGTTAGCTAGCAGTAAATAGGTACCTGGGAGTTAGTCAGCTGTCACGGGCTGCTTCCTGGGGGGGGGGTGTGTGTGGTGTGGGAAAAAAAAAAAAGTAGTTAGTAAACAGTTGATTGACAGTTGAGAGGCGGGCCGAAAGAGCAAAGCTCAACCCCCGCAAAACACAACTAGTAAACACAACTAGTAAACACACACTGACTCCCTCATGTGTGTCTGTGGGTACACCTGTGGGTACACCTGTGTATGCGCTCCTCGCTCCCTGAACCACATTAAACGACTCGGCCACATGCGGAGAAAGAGAGAGAGACCGCCCGTGTGTACTCACCTAGTTGTACTCATCTAGTTGTGCTTACGGGGGTTGAGCTCTGGCTCTTTGGTCCCGCCTCTCAACTGTCAATCAACAGGTGTACAGGTTCCTGAGCCTATTGGGCTCTATCATATCTACACTTGAAACTGTGTATGGAGTCAGCCTCCACCACATTACTTCCTAATGCATTCCATTTGTCAACCACTCTGACACTGAAAAAAGTTCCTTCTAACGTCTCTGTGGCTCATGTGGGTATTCAGTTTCCACCTGTGTCCCCTTGTTCGCGTCCCACCAGTGTTGAATAGCTTATCCTTGTCTACCCGGTCGATTCCCCTGAGGATTTTGTAGGTAGTGATCATGTCTTCCCTTACTCTTCTGTCTTCCAGTGTCGTAAGGTGCATTTCCCGCAACGATTCCTCGTAACTCATGCCTCTTAGTTATGGGACTAATCTAGTAGCATACCTTTTAACTTTTTCCAGCTTCGTCTTGTGCTTGACAAGGTACGGGCTCCATGCTGGGGGCGCATACTCCAGGATTGGTCTTACATATGTGGTGTACAAGATTCTGAATGATTCCTTACACAGGAGGTAGGTAGGTGTGTGTGTGTGTGTGTGTGTGTGTGTGTGTGTGTGTGTGTGTGTGTGTGTGTGTGTGTGTGTGTGTGTGTGTGTGTGCGCGCGCGTGTGTGTGTGCGCGCGTGTGTGTGTGCGCGTGTGTGTACTCACCTAGTTGTACTCACCTAGTTGTGTTTGCGGGGGTTGAGCTCTGGCTCTTTGGTCCCGCCTCTCAACCGTCAATCAACAGGTGTACAGATTCCTAAGCCTATCGGGCTCTGTCATATCTACACTTGAAACTGTGTATGGAGTCAGCCTCCACCACATCACTTCCTAATGCATTCCATTTGTCAACCACTCTGACACTAAAAAAGTTCTTTCTAATATCTCTGTGGCTCATTTGGGCACTCAGTTTCCACCTGTGTCCCCTAGTACGTGTGCCCCTTGTGTTAAATAGACTGTCTTTATCTACCCTATCAATCCCCTTCAGAATCTTGAATGTGGTGATCATGTCCCCCCTAACTCTTCTGTCTTCCAGCGAAGTGAGGTTTAATTCCCGTAGTCTCTCCTCGTAGCTCATACCTCTCAGCTCGGGTACTAGTCTGGTGGCAAACCTTTGAACCTTTTCCAGTTTAGTCTTATCCTTGACTAGATATGGACTCCATGCTGGGGCTGCATACTCCAGGATTGGCCTGACATATGTGGTATACAAAGTTCTGAATGATTCTTTACACAAGTTTCTGAATGCCGTTCGTATGTTGGCCAGCCTGGCATATGCCGCTGATGTTATCCGCTTGATATGTGCTGCAGGAGACAGGTCTGGCGTGATATCAACCCCCAAGTCTTTTTCCTTCTCTGACTCCTGAAGAATTTCCTAGGTGTGTGGTGTGTGTGTGTGTGTGTGTGTGTGTGTGTGTGTGTGTGTGTGTGTGTGTGTGTGTGTGTGTGTGGTGTATCTAGACACGTGGAGAGGCGGGGAAGAATGGAAAACGAAAATACTATTCATCAACCGCGTCCTCCGAAGGTTTCCCAACGTCAAGAAACGGTCGTACTAAAGTGTCCTTATCCTAACCTACCAGAGGACCCAAAACAGAAAACGGGACAGTACGTCAATTTCGCGAGCCGCTTCCATTTTCTAGTACGACAGTTGTTGCCCTTAGGCAGAGTATGCGTCAAAATGCGACGCTCTATTAGGAGGACGGGTTCGGTCGTTATCTTGAGGTTATCTTGATGGTTTCGGGGCTTCGCGTCCCCGCGGCCCGGTCCTCAACCAGGCCTCTTTTTTTTTTTTTGTTACACATCCCCAGGAAGCAGCCCGTAGCAGCTGTCTAACCCCCAGATACCTATTTCTGCTAGGCGAACAAGTGCATCAGGGTGAAAGAAACTCTGCCCATTTATTTCCGCCTCCACACGAATCGCCTGGGCACTGTGGGCCAATGGGCACTGTGGGCCAATGGGCACTGTGGGCCAATGGGCAGTGGGTGGAGTGCCCCACGTGCCCACTGGGGCACGAATCCTGTCGTGTGTATTTTTCGCCAGACTGACAGTATACATTTTGGACTATAACGCCATGTATAGCTTGTATATACTATTATAGACTGTGGGTTGGTTGGTGTTGTCGTCGTTGATCCTTCTCTATGGACAACCCAACCCACAACTCGGTAGAGTGCTTATACGAGAAGATCACCCTTGGCGCTTCTGGCTCTTGGAGAGGGGCTCCACGTCACATGTTTAGGGGATGCGGCTCCAACACTCAGCCTCGTTGTCACGTGCACACACCCACTCGAGCCGCTGTGACTCCCCACTCTCTCCTTAGGTGATATGATCTCCTCAATCCCCTTTTGACTTATTGGTATTACCTTCTACCCTGTCCACAGCAGTGGTTCTTGTTTCTTTCTCTCTCTCTCTCTTTCTTTACTACCTCCTGGGAAGCCTCACTAGGACAAGGGCAAACACCGGCAAATTGGGATACATTTACTGGACAAAGCACATACACGATACATATACACATATAATAATAATGAATCCTATACTCTATGATATTACAATCAGGTTGCACTCCAACACCATCAGAACTCTATTATCAGCTTATCAAGTGGTATCCTATCTCCTGGTTCACCACCTGATACTATCAACCTCCTCAAGTTGATCAAGTCTACATACACTGTTGCACCATCAGCAAGATAATATATATATAGAAAATCAGCATTTGAATGCAATAACATATATCAGTATAAATGTTCATTGATACACAACAATGATCAATCGATCACTCTGTCAGTCCTAGAATGCATACAACCGCAGGTAATCCAGCCTACGTCTGTAACTCTAAACTTCAGTATAAAACACTCCTTGACATAAGAATGCAAACAGCCACTCACCTCTCACTGCGTCTTGCACGCTAATGACAACCAAACACTATCAACTCCCTACAAGTAATCCACCAGAACTTCCCCTTCCACCTCTGGAAGTTCACTACCCTAATATCCTTAGGTTCTTCCGGGCTTCACTACCAGGATCCTCTGCAGCTCCTCCAGGCTGCTATCATGAAGTTTTCTCGAGCAACTAAGGTGCTTCACCCTTCTGCTAGGTTCCTCCACAGCTCTCTTGGCTGCTACACCATGAAGTTTCCTCGAGCAACTATGGTGCTTCACCACCTCTACAGAAGGACGTGACACTCCTCTTCACTGCTCCTCACAGCTCGAGGTCCTCTGCTCCACTATCTTGGAGTCTCATCAGCTACTTCATCTGCTGGCTTCGAAGTTCTCAGCAACTTCTTCCCCAAAGAACAAACCTGCAACCCATCGACACTCCAATAAAATGTTCCCCTTTAACACATAAACAAAAAATATTCACACAATATGTTTGCCTCAAACCTCTATCTGTTCTCTACATACAGTGAGAGTGGACTCCCCCGTTTTGGGCGGGTCCATACTCCACCTCGCCTGGCGGCGGTCCTCACTCGCTGGGAGGGTCTTCCTCTGTCAGGAGCCGGGCTCCCTCAGTCGTCCGTCAGAGCTCAGAGGGGACGGACGTCGCTCCGTGCTCCTCCCTCTTCACTCTCCTATTTCAGGCTTTCTGCCTTATTAAAACATGTCTAACTTATAAATAAACATCGCTACTGTCGCTGGGCACACGACCAACTACAAGCAATCACTATGAACTGGCGTATATCGTGCTTACCACAGATTAAATGGTCGAGGGCGCTTTCCCTCTGACGGCGTCTGGTCACGGTGCTTACACCGCCCACAATAATGTCTCTGGCCGGCTTGATACTCTCTTCTTCGACCAGGACTTGAGACCACAACGTTCTCAGCTCAATTCCACAGCTGGCACGTCTGCACTCTTCTCTTCTCTTCGAGATATATCACTAGGGGTTCCCTTCTGACGGGAGCTCAAACGGAGCGCGGCTTCCCCCTGCGATGTCTGGCACTCAAGTGAGGTCAAGGTCCTCCGGAAGCGAGCCTCACGCCTCCAGCAAAATGTCCACATCTCCTCGCCAGTCATTTATCTGTTTTCTTCTTCATTGCCCATAATCTCAAACTGTTATACATATCCAAGCAACTATTTTACATATGGGTTATCACCTCAATATTTGCTAGACCTTCTAATCAGGTCAGGCTTGATGAATAACTCTCAAGGAGGAAGACTCGTTTCTCCTGCAGGCTGAGATCATAACAATACATGTTTACATGGATCGTACCTGGACCGGTTCCTGCGAGTATGTCTACTCGCCCGGCCCGGGGCTTGGCTTGACTTGTGAGAGCTTGGTCTAACGGTCTGTTGCTTGGAGCGGCCCGCAGGCCCACATTACTACTACAGCTTGGTTGATCCAGCTCTTCACTTCAGAGCTATAGCCAAAATTGAGCCTGGATCCAGGATGTCCTTTGTGGTTTTCACACTATTCGAGTCATCTGCAGCTGTGTCATGGGCCAAAGTAGTGTAGCTCAGATCAGGACATGAGATCAGATAGCGGGAAGCGTCTTCACGGCGAGTGATAATCCTTGCCCATGATAGCATTCGATAACCCAACATTTCGATAGGATTCGATACTTTTACCTCCAGTTTACACGTTATAGCCTAGGGTCATATGCATTAGGCAGAGCTAATTCCTCGTTTCCCATAGAGAGGAGTGAGGGACATTTAAGACACTGAGACACAGGTTTCATTCTTGCATCAGAATCAGCATTCCGAGTCAGGCCAGGACCAGTCACTCCCCCTAGTTGACTCGATATATTTGCTCTGATGAGTTTTGGTTGATGGTAATTTTTTTGTAAGAAATTTTTATGCAAAATTATCTCATTTTCAGCCGTGTAGGATCGACTAATTTATTGGCAAATGACTCAAGCTCATGTAATTAATTTTGATTTAATATTATAAATGCAGTGACTTGTTTAATTTCTTAACTTGTACTGTGTTTATACGTTGGCCTAATGTTAATGATTGACTTAATTTGCTGTCCTAAAGTTGGAAAGGCTGACTTGATTATACCAATGATTTCTAACTGGAGAGTGATCTTAATTCTTGCTTTAGATGATGTTGATTGAGACGGGCGGTCTCAGTAATGGGCCTAGTAGACTAACCACACCTAAGAACTTCAGAGGAATCTTTAACTCCCTGGGTGGTGGCAGCCTAGCCTTGTGTATTTTCAGTCACACCTTTGTCTTCCCTTGGTTTCTTCCTCTCCCTTTGTACCTCTACGCCTTTGTTCCGTTATTTATTCTGGCCATTACAGTACCAGGCTGACAGTGTACAGTTTACACCAGGCGAACAGTTTACACCAGGCGGTCAGAGTATATTTTACAGTATGCATTTTGCATCGTCAGATTGGCTGTAATGAAGAGTTGAGCTGAGCGCGCACCGGCGCTGATGAATTAGCAACAGTGAGCTCAATCAGCAACCTTTTCCCTGTCAAAGACGATTCTGAGGTCACTCGAAGATTTTCCTCCACTCGGAACCAACAGGAAACGTCTCGGATGCGGATGTTAACTTTCTCAATTGACGGTGTTAAGATATCGGTTATATATATAGTTTTAGCAGCACGGTGCTGTGTAAAAGTTTTCAAACACCTGACTATTGGGCCCCGTTTACCTGTGGCAACTTGGGTTGGGTTGGTGTAACGGGGGCCAACCTTAAACCTCACTTAATCTAGTTAAATGCTGGTCGTTAATTTGTTGTTCTTATCTCCCAAAGTTCTTAATTAACGTAACCTTCAGTCCAGCTCCTCGAACCTAAAGCGTTTTATCGCTTAGATATCACGACACGAGGACACTGTACGGTTGTTGTTGTTTTAGATTTAGCTACTTACAACGAATTGTCCATGTAGCACGGGCTATGGTGAGCCCTTACCCGACACTGTACCTTCTCTGCTACTCTGTATACTCTGAGAGACGGCAGCCACCACCTGACCTCCAAAAACCCCGCAATAATTCCCCCCTCAATTGACGGTGAACTTGGCGGCATAGCTTAGTAAGTTTGCAACGTGAAGTTTATATGTAAGTGTAATTTAGTAATGAATACGCAGGAGATGGCTTAAATAAAGGGGATACAGAGAACATATGCGGCACACATAGACATGATATAACATCTAAACATTATTGGGATCATCTCAAAGCTCTCAAGATCTCCTCTCTGAAAAGGAGACGAGGAAGGTATCAGATAAAATATACGTGGAAGATTCTGGAGGGTCAGGTCCCAAATTTGCACAGTAGAATAACAACATACTGGAGCGAAAGATACGGAAGGAAATACAGACTAGAACCAGTGAGTAGAGGTGCCATAGGCACAATCAGAGAACACTGTCTGAACATCAGAGGTCAGCAGCTGTTCAATACTCTCCCAGCGAGCATTAGAAATATTGCCTGTACAAAGGAGGATTTCATTAAGATACAATTAGTAAGTTCTTGCAAGAGGTACCAGACCAACCGGGTTATGGTGGATATGTGAACCTACAGGCAGCTGTAAGCTGCCTGTAAGACCCAAGAGAACTTGCGACTTGGCCTGTTGGACCAAGTTAACACAAGTCGCTCGGAGTAGAAGAACTGCGAAAACCCTCTCCGGATCCGGATTCAGATCCCTACCAACCCTTGACATGTCTTGGCTAATGTATGACTTATTATGAGTCCCTCTGTCTCTCGGTGTTAAGGTTTCAGCCAGTATGGTTAGCCCGTCTCTGCATGTTCAGCCAGGCGACGGGGTTGATACGAGGAGTTGATACGATGCTACCCATGGTAGCACATACAGTGTTACCGGGTACATGAGTAAGCGTGGGACATGCAAGAGGGCCAGAGCTATGGCCGGTGGTACAAGTGCCTCCACCCCCCCACCATGTTGGTAGTGGTGGCACTCGGCCGCTCAACACGGGCCAGTGATGCGTGACCCGTATTGACTTAATGCATTCTCCACACGTGGGACCTGCATTGTTGCGTCACATACTGCGCAAGTTTGCCTGCTTTTCACTTAGTGAATGCTGCGTCGTCGTTCTCTCTCTCACTGCTTGATATCTAGATAACATGTATCGTGTCTTGTCGCAGCTGTTCCAGTTGGTCATTTCTTAAAAAGAATTTCACTGCGTAGTTCGGCGGGCTCGTGTACCTGCGTACGCACTTCTTGCGTCATTCATATGCATGATAGCATGCTTGGTGCTTTAATTCAGAATGTATGCTTGTCGTGCTGAGTGAATAGCAAGGCGAGTGTAGCAGGTGGGAAGCTATTGGGCACAGTGACTCGCATGTTACTGGTGTAGGTGCGCTCTTGATGCGTACTGGGGCAGCTGCACCAAGTGGGGGGGGGGGGGGGTACTGGGGCAGCTGCACCAAGTGATGCGTACTGGGGCAGCTGCACCAAGTGGTGGGTACTGGGGCAGCTGCACCAAGTGGTGGGTACTGGGGCAGCTGCACCAAGTGGTGGGTACTGGGGCAGCTGCACCAAGTGGTGGGTACTGGGGCAGCTGCACCAAGTGGTGGGTACTGGGGCAGCTGCACCATGTGGGGGGTACTGGGGCAGCTGCACCAAGTGGTGGGTACTGGGGCAGCTGCACCAAGTGGTGGGTACTGGGGCAGCTGCACCAAGTGGTGGGTACTGGGGCAGCTGCACCAAGTGGGGGGGTACTGGGGCAACTGCACCAAGTGGGGGGGTACTGGGGCAACTGCACCAAGTGGGGGGGTACTGGGGCAGCTGCACCAATGGAATTCAATGGAGAGAAGAGAGCGAACATAAGTGGGGCCTCGCAAAATTTTAATAGGTTAAGACTTCGTACATAAATAATACTAATTATTTAAATATTAATCAAAAATATATTAATTTGTGTTTCGTTGCGTCCTGTGTCTATATAAATTATTAATCAATGATTTGGTATTTTGGTATTTATATTTTTGTTATATCTGGTAATAATTAGGTATTTTTCTGGATAGTAATATCAGTAGGCTTTTCTTCTGGAATATAATTGGATATAATTGGAACTGGATATAATTGTTATATCCAGTTATATTGTTATCCAATTGTTATCCATGCAGTTATAACGCTATCTAGTCAGGTTAACCAATTGAGTGGTGTAAGGAATCATTTCACTTTTGTTTAGATATGAATTGTAAATATAACTTTACCGTAATCTGTGCGACTTGCATAGTAAAACAGGCGTTGGATAGCGACGGTGACGCCACGACAGACCGACCGACGGATGGACGCGTGCAGCTGACTGCGACTGTTGCAGCTGCATATGTCGTGCGGGGGATAAACACAAACATAACAGCAATGGTTGTGGCTTAGAGGGGCAGCACCGTCTCGTGTTGTGGCCACTTGTGTGTGTCCCTCGTGTTGTGGCCTCTTGTGTGTGTCTCTCGTGTTGTGGCCTCTTGTGTGTGTACCTCGTGTTGTGGCCTCTTGTGTGTGTCCCTCGTGTTGTGGCCTCTTGTGTGTGTCTCTCGTGTTGTGGCCTCTTGTGTGTGTACCTCGTGTTGTGGCCTCTTGTGTGTGTCTCTCGTGTTGTGGCCTCTTGTGTGTGTACCTCGTGTTGTGGCCTCTTGTGTGTGTACCTCGTGTTGTGGCCTCTTGTGTGTGTACCTCGTGTTGTGGCCTCTTGTGTGTGTACCTCGTGTTGTGGCCTCTTGTGTGTGTACCTCGTGTTCTGGCCTCTTGTGTGTCCCCCTCGTGTTGTGGCCTCTTGTGTCTCTCGTGTTGTGGCCTCTTGTGTCTCTCGTGTTGTGGCCTCTTGTGTGTGTGTCTCGTGTTGTGGCCTCTTGTGTGTGTCCCTCGTGTTGTGGCCTCTTGTGTGTGTCCCTCGTGTTGTGGCCTCTTGTGGAATGATCGGTAGCGCAGGGAAATGATTGGTAGCGCAGGGAAATGATTGGTAGCGCAGGGAAATGATCGCTAGTGCGGGAAAATCATCGCTAGCTTAGGGAATTTGTAATCATAATCAGACAACAAGATATTTGGGTTAAAAACGGAAAAAACAATTAGTGTCCTTAGAATTAGTAACAAAAAAAAATAACTTTACCAAAATACAACTTGCATGTTTGCAATCCCTGCGGTTGAAGGTCGCGGGGGGCGGGGGGGGGGGAAGAGTGTCAGCACGTGTAACAATATTCATGGCAGGTCAGCCCTCGTCAGTTGCACGGTGCCATATACGTGCTGGCTGTTATGCCAGGGTCGACATTCCCCGCACGTTCACCTCTCCGACTTGTGGTGGAATGTCACCGCTGACTTGCCATGGTGTGTGTGTGTGTGTGTGTGTGTGTGTGTGTGTGTGTGTGTGTGTACTCACCTAATTGTACTCACCTAATTGTGCTTGCGGGGGTTGAGCTCTGGCTCTTTGGTCCCGCCTCTCAACCGTCAATCAACTGGTGTATAGATTCCTGAGCCTACTGGGCTCTATCATATCTACATTTGAAACTGTGTATGGAGTCAGCCTCCACCACATCACCTCCTAATGCATTCCATTTACTAACTACTCTGACACTGAAAAAGTTCTTTCTAACGTCTCTGTGGCTCATTTGGGTACTCAGCTTCCACCTGTGTCCCCTTGTTCGCGTCCCACCAGTGTTAAATAGTTCATCCTTGTTTACCCGGTCGATTCCCCTGAGGATTTTGTAGGTTGTGATCATGTCCCCCCTTACTCTTCTGTCTTCCAGTGTCGTAAGGTGCATTTCCCGCAGCCTTTCCTCATAACTCATGCCTCTTAGTTCTGGGACTAGTCTAGTAGCATACCTTTGGACTTTTTCCAGCTTCGTCTTGTGCTTGACAAGGTACGGGCTCCATGCTGGGGCCGCATACTCCAGGATTGGTCTTACATATGTGGTGTACAAGATTCTGAATGATTCCTTACACAGGTTCCTGAACACCGTTCTGATGTTAGCAAGCCTCGCATATGCCGCAGACGTTATTCTCTTTATGTGGGCTTCAGGAGACAGGTTTGGTGTGATATCAACTCCTAGATCTTTCTCTCTGTCGGTTTCATTAAGTACTTCATCTCCTATTCTGTATCCTGTGCCTGGCCTCCTGTTTCCACTGCCTAGTTTCATTACTTTGCATTTACTCGGGTTGAACTTCAACAGCCATTTGTTGGACCATTCACTCAGTCTATCCAGGTCATCTTGTAGCCTCCTACTATCATCCTCTGTTTCAATCCTCCTCATAATTTTTGCATCGTCGGCAAACATTGAGAGGAACGAATCTATACCCTCTGGGAGATCATTTACATATACCAGAAACAGTATAGGTCCAAGGACTGACCCCTGCGGGACTCCACTTGTGACGTCTCGCCAATCTGAGACCTCACCCCTCACACAGACTCGTTGTCTCCTGTTGCTTAGGTACTCCTCTATCCACCGGAGTACCTTCCCTCTCACTCCAGCCTGCATCTCCAACTTTCGCACTAGCCTCTTGTGTGGCACTGTATCAAAGGCTTTCTGACAATCCAAAAATATGCAGTCTGCCCACCCTTCTCTTTCTTGCCTTATTTTTGTTGCCTGGTCGTAGAATTCAAGTAACCCTGTGAGGCAGGACCTGCCATCCCTGAACCCATGTTGATGCTGTGTTACAAAGTTCCTTCGCTCCAGATGCTCCACTAGTTTTTTTCGCACAATCTTCTCCATCAGCTTGCATGGTATGCAGGTTAGGGACACTGGCCTGTAGTTCAGTGCCTCCTGTCTATCCCCTTTCTTGTATATCGGGACTACGTTAGCTGCTTTCCAAATATCTGGCAGTTCCCCTGTTGCCAGTGATTTGTTATACACTATGGAGAGTGGTAGGCACAGTTCTCTTGCTCCTTCCTTTAGAACCCTTTGTGTGTGTGTGTGTGTGTGTGTGTGTGTGTGTGTGTGTGTGTGTGTGTGTGTGTGTGTGTGTGTGTGTTTGTGTGTGTGTGTGTGTTTACTAGTTGTGTTTTTGCGGGGGTTGAGCTTTGCTCTTTCGGCCCGCCTCTCAACTGTCAATCAACTGTTTATTAACTTTTTTTTTTTTTCCCCACACCACACACACACCCCCCAGGAAGCAGCCCGTGACAGCTGACTAACTCCCAGGTACCTATTTACTGCTAGGTAACAGGGGCACTTAGGGTGAAAGAAACTTTGCCCATTTGTTTCTGCCTCGTGCGGGAATCGAACCCGCGCCACAGAATTACGAGTCCTGCGCGCTATCCACCAGGCTACGAGGCCCCCCAAGGGTGGGTGTGTGTATGTGTGTGTGTGTGTGTGTGTGTGTGTGTGTGTGTGTGTGTGTGTGTGTGTGTGTACTCACCTAGTCGTGCTTTCAGGTGTGTGTGTGTGTGTGGTGGTGGGGGGGGGGGGAAGAAATAGTAACAGTTGATTGACAGTTGAGAGGCGGGTCGGAAGAGCAGAGCTAAACCCCCGCAAGCACAACTAGGTGAATACACAACTAGGTGAATACACACACACACACACACACACACACACACACACACACACACACACACACACACACACACACACACACACACACACACACACACACACACATATACACATACAAAAGAGCGAGAGCTCAACCCCCGCAAGCACTAGGAGAGTACACACATTCTCAGGCTGCAGCGCGTAGCAGCTGTCTAAACTGCAAGGTGCCTATTTACTGCTAGGTGAACATAGGCATCCAAGAGCTAATAGCTCGATTCGGCAGACACAAATAGCCAATACACACACATTTTGGAGTGAATAATCCAACACTTAACACCAGGTGCACACACGCAGGATAACTTCAGCAGCATATGGGACGTTGGCAAATACAAGAACTATACGAATATCATTTAGAGACCTAAAACAGGACTCCAAGGTAATCTCCACAACATTTGTTAGGCCAATACTGGAACATGCTGAACCAGCATGGAATGCTACACCTTGTGTATTATTCTTAATGCTACACCTTGTGTAGTATTAAGCCAAAATTACAAAGTACAAAGGTTTGCAATAAGATTGGTATCGAGCTAAGAGGGTTCAGCTATGAGAATAGGCCAGTGGAACTAAATCTTTCAGCCCTTGAGGATAGAGGGGATATATTCACAAAATATAAGGTATTGAGGGGAATAGATTGAAGGTCTATCTGTCCCAGGTGGACAAGGACAGCTTCTTGAGATTGAGAGAAAGCAGGACAAAAGGACACAAGTGGAAGCTGGAAACGGAAACGAGCCGAAGGAACGTAAGGAAATACTCGTGCCCTGTACGGGCGGTCAACAAGTGGAATGTACTGAAAGTAGTAGTAGTAGTAGGTAAACACTATTAGGTAAGCATTCTTGTACAATAGGTTGACTGGTCGTTATGACGTCACAAGTAGTGCACACCAACACACAAGTGCCGCCCGCGCGCTAACACAACACGGCTCAACGCTCGTATTAGCGTCAAAAGATGTCACTTGGTTAGCTAAATTAATTATGGGGTTCAGTTCCTGAACTGATTGTGTACCTCTGTAACCCTTTCCACCACCGCCCAAGGGATGGGTATGGGGGTGCATAATATAGGAATTAAAATTGAATTGCCCGGTTGTCTCTCCGTGTATCAACAATCAGTTTATCTTGAAAATTATCCCGCGGGTCTCGACTCGAGACGAAACCTCCGGAGAGACCCGGAACACCCCGAGCTCTGCTGTGTTTGACTCGGTATTGGCGCCAGTACTGATTACCTGTTGACGATTTCGAGAGTTACCCTACAACCGCAGTATAG
This sequence comes from Procambarus clarkii, assembly GCF_040958095.1. Classification (NCBI taxonomy): domain Eukaryota; kingdom Metazoa; phylum Arthropoda; class Malacostraca; order Decapoda; family Cambaridae; genus Procambarus; species Procambarus clarkii. The sequence goes on from NC_091171.1 coordinate 17,185,248, forward strand.
CTAATGACCAGTCTTCCCCCCCTGGTGATTACCTGGTCTGTGAGGCTGTTGGTCTTAATAGCCCAAAGGCCCTCACACCCATCATAGCCAGGAGCCAGATTCACGAAGCACTTATGCAAACACCTGCGAACCTTATACATCTTTTCTCATTCTTTGCCAGCTTTCTTTACAATTATGAAACAGTTAATGAGCTCCGAAGCACCAGGAGGCTGTTTATAACTGATAACAACAATTGATTGGTTAGTTTTCAAGCTTGTAAACTGTTTAATAAATGTCACCAAAGCCGTCAAAGATTGAGGAAAGATGTACACGTTCGTAAGTACTTGCGTAACTGCTTCGTGAATCTGGCGCCAGGCTAATGCAGTATGTTGGATTAGAAGCGTATCCAGTGTTTCCAGCCACGGCTGCAGGAGCTGGACACACTACCCCTCCCCTGTACCAGTGTGTTAAATTGGTCTCCATTACCCATTAACATGATAATGGCACCACCAACATCTCCACCGCGCCAGTTAAGGTTTAATGACGCGATCTGGATGAGCTAAGAGGCAGCTCTCTTGGCTGACGATTAGTGGGGAAATAATAAGAGGTTCACCACGGTGACGTGTCTCATGACTCAGTGTCACGGCCCGCTGAGGGGGACGTCTTGACGCGCCTCTTCATAACTGTCTTGGGGTTCCTCGTGCCCGGAATACCCGACCACAGGCGACACCCGGCCGTGCCCTGCCGCCCCCCTCCCCTTCCCTGTACCCTGGCATCAAGCACCCAGGTATCGCCCCAGACGATACCGCCCCAGGGCAGCTGGGGCGGTATCGTCTCCATCAACTTTATAAGAAGCAACGATCCCTGTTGAGTTTTTTTTTTGTGGTAGATATCAGAAGATTATCTTTGAGGAAAACTTTGATGTGGTATAGTGGCTGCAGCTCAGGGCTGTATATCCCTGTGTGTGTGTGGGGGGGGGGGGTCCTGGATCATATCCAAGGTGGGTTCTTTGTGGTTTTCTACTCCTCAAGCCCGGTCTGGGGCTGAGCTTGACATGTGTTAATTTGGTCCAACAGGCTGTTGCTTATACAGGTCAGCAGGCCTAGATATCTACAACAACCCGGTTGGTCCGGGCACTTCTTGCACGAAACTTACTTTCTTGAAGACGTCCTCATTTGTTCCGGCAATATTTCTTGTGCTTGCTGGGAACAATCGAAGACCTCCGATGTTCATAGTGTTCTCTGATTGGGCCTATGGCACCTCTACTCTTCACTGGCTCTAATCTGCATTTCCTTCCATATCGTTCACTCCAGTATGTTGCTATTCTATTGTGCAAATTTGGGACTTGGCCCTTCCAGTATTTTCATGTTTATATTTTTGAGTCCTGAGGTTCCGGGTTCGATTCCCGGTGGAGGTGGAGACAAATGGGCAAAATGTGTCTTTCACCCTGATGCCCCTGTTACCTACCAGTAAATAGGTACCTGGGAGTTAAACAGCTGGTACGGGCTGCTTCCTGGGGGGGAGGGGGGGGGGGGAGTGTAACAAAAAGGAGGCCTGGTCGAGGACGCTAACCCCCGAAATCATCTCAAGATAACCTTTCTCGTCTCCTTTCCAGAAACAGCTTTGAAAGCTTTGAAACAGTCTCAATAGTTTAGGTGCCTTATCTTGTCTATGCGTTCCGTATAGTAGTAGTAATAGTAGTAGGCATCCTTCAGTCTCGGAAGACTATGGAGTTGCGCCCTGACAGGGCGCAAAGCCTTGTTAGGTAGATATGGAGGAGAAGCTGTTACCCATGCAGCAGGTCCCCCCCTCTCAACGTTGCTGAAATTATCCAATAGAAAGGCAAATGCCAATACGCATGGTTCCAGCAACGTCGCCATGAGCTGCCAGAACGAGGTCGAAGTCAACAACGAACTGCCTTAGGGGCTCCAACTCCGGATTTTTCCTCGAGGTTGACTCCTGAAGCCTTTCCCCAAAAAAGGGTATAGCCGCAAGGCAGCGGAGGTTTAAAATCAGGGTTTTCCTTCCCCTAGATGGGCTGCCTTCCCCAGGCTGTCGAGTCCCATCTACCCGGAGCAGCTGGTTTTAAGTCGCCAGAGGCACGCTCGTATATGTTCTCATTATTACGTCTATTTTAGCAACCTCTCTCCTGCTCTGAAGCGACTATCAAGCAGTACTCAAGGCGGGACAGCACAAGTGATCTGAATATAATGAACATTGTGAAGGGATCCCCAGGATTTGAAGGCTCCACATTTTCCTGGCTATCTTGAGGTGGCTACCTTGAGGTGCTTCCGGGGCTTAGTGTCCCCGCGGCCCGGTCGTCGACCAGGCCTCCTTACTGGCTGATACTATATTTGTTTTGTCAGATGAGATAACGAGCTTAATTAACATTATTATTCCCAGATCCTTTACATGTTGTTTTCCTTTATGAATAGATATGATTATGCCTTGTACCTTGTATTCCGTTTATGGTTTTTAGTTTTTCCGTGCCTAAGTACCTGGAATTTATCACTGTAAAATCTAGAATAAAAACCCACACTTGTGTATTTGTGAAATTTCTATAAAGATTTACACCAAGTCTTTTGCACTCTCCCGAGTGTTTTGTCAAGGTCTGAGTGTGTGGTTAAGACGAGACTTGCATCTAAACTACTAATACGCCAGCTATTCTATTGTTGTTGTTCATAGATTCAATTACTCTCAACTAAAATTTCCATGTAGCACGGGCTATGGTGAGCCCGTAAGGCTGTTTGCTATCCTGGGTCCAGTCCTCTTATCCTTCTTGACCTCTTCACCTTGTCACCTCAATTCCCGACTGCGGTGATGTCGTTTTCGGAATTAGACGACAGAGAAAGGACACCTGCTCATAATTCGGCAGGTGCATCTGCAGTCGGGACTGGAGGTGACCTGGTCAGGAGGTCAAGAAAGATAAGAGGACCTGGACCCAGGTCAGCAGCTTACGGGCTATTCATGCCCGTGCCACCTCTTTGGTGCCTTAATCTTTATCAATCAATCAGGACAGCAGCCGCATTAATCTTAAGAGATGTAAGTCTCGCCTTAACCACACACTCAGACCTGGGCAAAGCACTCAGGAGAGTGTGAAAGACTTGGTGTAAATTCCTTACATAAATTTCACAAATCCACAAGAGTGGGTTTTTATCTTATGTTGTAATGTCTTCTCACAGACCTAATCATTACTTACTGTTAAATATTATATTGTTTTCCGTTGCCCAGTCTGAGACTTTATATAAATATCGGCATCTAGGTTTTTAGTGTCATCTGCAGAAGTAATTTTCACACTGAATTTTGTCATTTGCAAAAAAGATGACACCAAGCTATGACTTGTATTTTTGTCTATCCCCGATATGAGAATCGGAAAACGCATTGGTGCAAGGACTGTGCCCTGAGGTACAGAACTTTTCTCTCTGCTTGGACATGATTTTATTGCACTGTTAAACTCTGAATTCTGTTTGACAGAAAATGAATTATCCATTGCCTTACTCATTCCTGTTATCAATTTATGATCTATTACTCTATGGATATAGGCAAAAACACTAGTCACAGCTTCGTGTCATCCTTTGCAGATGATGCACAAATCAGCATGAAAATTTCCCCTGTTTCCACTGAAAAAACTACAAGCCGATATTAATAGATCATTTGGTTGACAGAGCCCGGGTGCATGGGGGGAATTGTGGGAAACCCCGGTTGTGCTTCGGAGAAGCTTCGGGATCCTCCTGAGGGCAGTAGCACTTCAGGTTGCAATTCTTTTACTATGTCGTGGTACAGTTGACTAAGGCGCATCTGGGAACATCCCGTGCGTAGGTTCGAACCCTCATCACGGCCCTTGTGGATTTCTTCATTTATTATATCACGCTATTGTGATTTCTTCGTGTGCGATATTAATAGTCTTCGATTGGGCAACGGAAAATAACATGGGGCCAGATTCACGAAGCAGTTACGCAAGCACTTACGAACCTGTACATCTTTTCTCAACCTTTGGTGGCTTTGTTTACAATTATTAAACAGCTAATGAGCTCCGAAGCACCAGGAGGCTGTTTATAACAACAACAACGGTTGATTGTGAAGTTTTCATGCTTGTAAACTCTTTAATAAATGTAACCAAAGCCGTCAAAGATTGAGGAAAGATGTACACGTTCATAAAGTACTTGCGTAACTGCTTCGTGAATTTGGCCTCTGATGTTTAACGGTGATAAGTTCCAAGCATTTAAGCTCCTCGTTTTCGCCATTCTTAACTGAAACACAGGGTACAGGACACAACCAGACGTTACCTGAAATCCTTGCACTGTACCCACATTTTGCTTCCAGTAGATGAACGACATATGAGATTCAGAAACAAGTAGTGTATTGTGAGGACTAATAATAAACAGAAGCTCCCCTATGACTCTGTAATATCCCCATTGGACCAGACGTCAGTATTCGAGTGGACGGGTTGGGTGACTTGCCAGCTTCATAGGGAACATGAGAGGGGACTCTGAAGTAGCACCAGGCTATGCTACTTGTGTCACCAGGCGCCTCCTGGTGTCGACTCCTCCTCACAGCAAATCCACTACAACGAGGAACTTCCCCCCCATCTCCTATCCCCCTTTCAAACCACCTGGAAAGTTATCTAGATATTTGTGGTGATCTGAAAGCATATTACGGTTCCAGTAATAGTCTGCGTGTAAACTGGCGAGTGAACCTCTGTCGTAAACAGAGATGATGCTCAAGCTTTAACGTTATTGTATTATAAATCGTTGGTTTAAAATATATATAAAGTATATGCTGATATCGTTTTCTTTGAAGAATTTGGTTTTCTGTAAACTTAATTCTTGGGGACACTGAAATAGTTTTCGAATTCCATGTTTCACATTATCGGCAATAATCCACTATATTAACATAACCAAACGTAATGAAACCTAACCCAACCTAAAGTAACCTTAATCTAACCTAAAGTAACCTTAATCTAACCTAAAGTAACCTTAACCTAACGTAACTATGGATAGAGTAGATGATATCACTAATTATGGTGTCGTTTCCAATCCATTTCCTTGAGCGGACCTCCTCCCTGAGGACAGGCCGCCTGATATCGCTCCAGCGTCTCCGTGAAGCTGCTTGGTTACTGTGAGAGAGTTGTGAAGTGCCGCACATACTCAAGCTGGTCTGTGAGTCTAGTGGTGGATCACATCACAATAAATTAGTGTAGCATCAATTTATAACTCATTTATAATAACAAGTAGATTCAAAGAATATGATATAAATTGATAATGTCAATTAACAATGACTCAAAATGGATAACCACGGATCTAAAAAACCTTATCGAAAATAAGGATTATATACAAATAAATTAAGAATTAATAATTTGTCAACTTTGGAAGAAATTTTTGAGAAGAAATAAGAAAAGTTTACAAATTATGAAATTTTCTTCAGCTGAACAATTCTACATAGGTGGTGAAGCAGAAGACTAGTTTACTGGTCTTCTACCGGGGAGGAAGTTGTTCAAGTACGTTTATTGAGACAATTAGATACATCTCAAAAGAATAGAGTAGCTTAGGCTATCTCTACCCTCTCTCAGGAAATTACTGAACAAATATAAAAATTAAATCTCGAGTCCCCCAGAGCCAGACAAAATATTCCCCCGACCCCATCAACACCAAATGACGCCCCCTCCCAGTTTGGACCCCAGTTTGGACCCCAGTGGGGACCCCAGTGGGGACCCCACTGGGGACTACAGGACCTGGTGAATTTCATTACCCATCCATGAGTTTATGGTTCGCTTGACCTAACTTTGCAGTGCTTCACCACCCACTATTGCCAGTTTTTTGTTTGTGGTACCGGCCTAATTTAGCGGTAGTGGGAGATGGCGAGAGATGGTGACCTCTGAGGAGACCCGCCCCCATCACACCTACATGCAGGTAATGTTACAACAAGGGCTAAAATGGCCACAGAATAGAGATCATTTACCTGAACATGTCTCGGGCTGTGTTTTCCGGCATGATAGCGTCCTAATGTTGTGGAGGTGGCCATTAAACAAGGGTGGGTATGGGTGTGGGACGAACTATTATGCCCTATAAGTGAAGAAGGGGTGGCAACAGCAGGGGAGCGACTCTAATGCCAGGTTCATTACTAACTACGGGAAGATAAGAAACGAGGGAGTCATTAGAGCAGGTGTGAGCGGTTTACCGGGTGTTACCTGCACCTTTGCTCAATTGCTTTGTCCTCGTATCCCTTCCAAAGGCCATATAGCGTATCGGTTTCGTAATTACCGTACCTGCAGCCTCCACCGACGAAGGAGAGGCTGAGGTGCGGGATACCTAGATGCTCCTCGAACCTTCTCCAGGTAAACTGCAGGTGTATGCAGGTATCCTCACTCCTCAGCTCACCTAGGTCCTGCGCCACTCTGACTCTACACATCTCCGCCGTAGTGTGAGTGTGAATGATTAAACTCATCAGTTGATCATTCAGTAGGTTTTGTTTCAGCCACTTACGACGATACAGTTAAGAATAGTCTGGGTCGGGCGTTTGAGGTTGATGTGGTAATAACGAGTATTATTGTTGTGGGAAGGGATCATAGAACATAATTCCTGATATTGTTCCACGTGTGAAACGGATGAAAGTATTCAATGAGGAGAATGTGAATATAGTTTTGGGAAATATGAACGGCAGAGAAAGCGCAAGGCCATATAGTGTAAGATATAGAGAAACTATATACCAAACACCGGTGTGGGATGTAATTACAGATGTGGTCCTGGAGCATGATCTCAAGTAGCGTCATTGAGGGCCCTTAATTGTGAGCCGGAAAGTTTCGGTTGAGAGTAACTGGTGTGAGCGGGATCCTTCTCTCTCGGGCCAAGAGGTCCTCTGCTTGTTTACTCACCTAGTTGTGCTTGCGGGGGTTGAGCTCTGGCTCTTTGGTCCCGCCACTCAATTGTTAATCAACAGGTGAACAGGTTCCTGAGTCTACTGGGCTCTATCATATCTACACTTAAAACTGTGTATGGAGTCAGCCTCCACCACATCACTCCTAAGTGCATTCTATTTGTCAACCACTCTGACATTGAAAAAATTCTTTCTAATGTCTCTATGGCTCATTTGGGCACTCAGTTTCCACCTGTGTCCTCTTGTGCGTGTTCCCCTTGTGTTAAATAGACTGTCTTTATCTACCCTATCAATTCCTTTGAGAATCTTGTATGTGGTGATCATGTCCCCTCTAACTCTGCTGTCTTTTAGTGACGTGAGGTTTAATTCCCGTAGTCTCTCATTGTAGCTAATACCCCTCAGCTCGGGTACTAGTCTGGTGGCATACCTTTGAACCTTTTCTAGTTTAGGCTTACGCTTAAAAAGATATGGACTCCATGCTGGAGCCGCATACTCCAGGATTGGTCTGACATATGTGGTATACAAAGTTCTGAATGATTCCTTAGACAAATTTCTAAAGGCTGTTCTTATGTTAGCCAACCTGGCATATGCCGCTGATGTTATCCTCTTGACATGGGCTTCACGGGACAGGTCTGGCGTGATATCAAACCCCAGGTCGCCCCCCCCCCTCTCTCTCTCTCTCTCTCTCTCTCTCTCTCTCTCTCTCTCTCTCTCTCTCTCTCTCTCTCTCTCTCTCTCTCTCTCTCTCTTATCATCATCATCATCATCATCATCATCATCATCTCCCACATGATACGTTGTAGCTGATTTCATTCTCCCCACAATCTTTACATTTGCTTGGGTTAAACTCTAACAACCATTTGTTCGACCATTCCTTCAGCTTGTCCATGTCTTTTTGAAGCCTCAACCTGTCCTCCTCTGTCTTAATTCTTCTTATAATTTTGGCGTCGTCTGCAAACATTGAGAGGATTGAGTCTATACCCTCCTGGAGATCATTTAGTAATATCGGAAACAGGATGGGTCCAAGTACAGAGCCCTGTGGGACTCCACTGGTGACTTCACGCCAATCTGAGATCTTACCCCTCACTATAACTCTCTGCTTCCTATTGCTTAGGTACTCCCTTATCCACTGGAACACCCTACCAGTTACTCCTACCTGTTTCTCCAGCTTATGCATCTTCCTCCGAGGGGGTACTGTGTCAAAGGCTTTCCGACAGTCCAAGAAAATGCAGTCCCAACTTAACTTCCCTTATATCCGACTCATTTAGGGTAAATATCAGATCAAGTATGGCTGGTTCATCCTCTCTTCTTATTCTTGTCGGTCCCTTCATCCTTCTCTTTCTTGCTTAATCTTTGTCACCTGATCATGGAATTCTATTAAGCCTGCAAGGCAAGATTTACCCTCCCTGAACCCATGTTGATGGGTTGTCACGAAGTCCCTTCTCTCCAGATATGTTGCTAAGTTTTTTTCTCACACTCTTCTCCATCACCTTGCATGGTATACACGTTAAGGACACTGGCCTGTAGTTCAGTGCCTCTTGCCTGTCACCCTTTTTGTATATTGGGACTACATTAGCCGTTTTCCATATTTTTGGTAGGTCTCCCGTCTCCAGTGACCTACTATACACTATGGAAAGTGGCAAACAAAGTTTTTCTGCACACTCTTTCAATACTCACGGTGAGATTCCGTCTGGACCAACAGCCTTTCTCACGTCCAGATCCAACAGGTGCCTCTTGACCTCATCTGTTGTAATTTCGAACCCTTCCAAGGCCGCCTGGTTTATTGCCATCTCTCCTAGCACAGTGACCTCACCATGTTCTATTGTGACGACCTCCTGGAATCTCTTGTTGAGTTCTTCGCATACATCTTTGTTAATCTCTGTGTACCTGTCCTCACCCGTTCTAAGTTTAATCACCTGTTCTTTCACTGTTGTTTTCCTCCTGATATGACTGTAGAGTAGCTTTGCTTCGGTCTTGGCTTTATTAGCTATGTCATTTTCATACTTTTTCTCAGCTTCTCTTCTCACGCTAACATACTCGTTCCTGGTTCTCTGGTATCTCTCTGCTTTCTGGTGTTCTGTTATTTTGGAAGTTCGTCCACGCCCTTTGGGTCAGTTCCTTTGCTTTCATACATGCTCTGTTATACCACGGATTCTTCTTTTGCTTATCGGTTTTTTCCTGTTAAACCTGTTTACTGCCTCCTGATACTTTTGGGTGACATAGTCCATCATGTCTTGTACGGACTTAGTTCTGAGTTCTGTGTCCCATGGTATATCTCTTAGGAATTTCCTCATCTCCTCATAATTTCCCTTTCGGTACGCCAGCCCTTTGTTTCGTAGTTCTTTTTAGAGGAGATAATTCCTAGCTCAACCAGATACTCAAAGATCAATACACTGTGATCACTCATTCCCAAGGGTGCTTCCAACTTAACTTCCCTTATATCCGACTCATTTAGGGTAAATATCAGATCAAGTATGGCTGGTTCATCCTCTCCTCTCATTCTTGTCGGTCCCTTGACGTGTTGGCTTAGAAAGTTTCTTGTTGCCACGTCCAGCAGTTTAGCTCTCCGTGTGTGTGGTCCTCCATGTGGGTTTCTGTTCTGTGTGTGTGTGTGTGTGTGTGTGTGTGTGTGTGTGTGTGTGTGTAACCATATGCTACAACAGCAATGAACTGTAGAGATTTCACTTCAGCCAACTAATCTTTTCTGCGTTTTACTGTTGGCATAAAAGCATGACATACTATACATTTACTAAGCATGTATTTTCCGACATTTTTATGAGAGTGCACTTATATAAGGACTATTCCCTAGTGAGTGTGTGGGGTCAAGGGTCGCTCTTTGACCTGAGTTTTGGGGTCAAGAATGTTATAGCAAGTCAAGGGGCTGCTCTGTGACGCGGGTTTTATGGTCAAGGATGGTATTGTGGATCAAGAGACGCTCCGTAACCTGGGCTTGAGGGGTCAAGATTGATGTTACAGGTCAAGGGCCGGTCTTGTGACATGTTTTGCAGTCGTGAATGTCGTTGTAGGTCTAGGGAAGACGGACAGGTCGACAGACGCATTAACGTTACGACAGGTGATGTGTTCGTTCCCCCACGCTTACTCCTATCATCCAGGTGGTGTAAATCATGTACCAAGAGTCCTTATTAAACGAAGCAAGGCGCGTGGCAACCTCACCCGTCTCCTACACACAGACTGGGAAGGTTAGGTTTATGGAGTGCTCTCTGAAAGCTGTTTACTGTATGTGCACATGAAATATATAGAAGCATGTGACGTGATGTGTGGGAGGAGGAGGCAGCATGATGGTCGATACACACTGAATGCTAATGGTGTAGCGGGAGTGCCTGGGTGTGGCCCAGGGAAAGGGTGCCTGGGTGTGGCCCAGGGGGAAGGGTGCCTGGATGTGGCCCAGGGGGAGGGTTCCTGGGTGTGGCCCAGGGGGGAGGGTGCCTGGGTGTGGCCCAGGGGGAGGGTGCCTGGGTGTGGCCCAGGGGGAGGGTGCCTGGGTGTGGCCCAGGGGGAGGGTGCCTGGGTGTGGCCCAGGGGGAAGGGTGCCTGGGTGTGGCCCAGGGGAAAGGGTGCCTGGGTGTGGCTCAGGGGAAGGGTGCCTGGGTGTGGCCCAGGGGGGAGGGTGCCTGGGTGTGGCCCAGGGGGGAGGGTGCCTGGGTGTGGCCCAGGGGGAGTGTGCCTGGGTGTGGCCCAGGGGGAAGGGTGCCTGGGTGTGGCCCAGGGGGAAGGGTGCCTGGGTGTGGCCCAGGGGAAGGGTGCCTGGGTGTGGCCCAGGGGAAGGGTGCCTGGGATTTGGCCCAGGGGAAGGGTGCCTTGGTGTGGCCCAGGGGAAGGGTGCCTGGGTGTGGCCCAGGGGGAAGGGTGCCTGGGTGTGTCCCAGGGGAAAGGGTGCCTGGGTGTGTCCCAGGGGAAAGGGTGCCTGGGTGTGGCCCAGGGGGGAGGATGCCTGGGTGTGGCCCAGGGGGAAGGGTGCCTGGGTGTGGCCCAGGGGGAAGGGTGCCTGGGTGTGGCCCAGGGGGAAGGGTGCCTGGGTGTGGCCCAGGGGGGAGGGTGCCTGGGTGTGGCCCAGGGGGGAGGGTGCCTGGGTGTGGCCCAGGGGGGAGGGTGCCTGGGTGTGGCCCAGGGGGGAGGGTGCCTGGGTGTGGCCCAAGGGGAGGGTGCCTGGGTGTGGCCCAGGGGAAGGGTGCCTGGGTGTGGCCCAGGGGGAGGGTGCCTGGGTGTGGCCCAGGGGAAGGGTGCCTGGGTGTGGCCCAGGGGAAAGGGTGCCTGGGTGTGGCCCAGGGGGGAGGGTGCCTGGGTGTGGCCCAGGGGGGAGGATGCCTGGGTGTGGCCCAGGGGGAGGGTGCCTGGGTGTGGCCCAGGGGAAGGGTGCCTGGGTGTGGCCCAGGGGGGAGGGTGCCTGGGTGTGGCCCAGGGGGAAGGGTGCCTGGGTGTGGCCCAGGGGGAAGGGTGCCTGGGTGTGGCCCAGGGGGAGGGTGCCTGGGTGTGGCCCAGGGGGAGGGTGCCTGGGTGTGGCCCAGGGGAAGGGTGCCTGGGTGTGGCCCAGGGGGGAGGATGCCTGGGTGTGGCCCAGGGGAAGGGTGCCTGGGTGTGGCCCAGGGGGGAGGATGCCTGGGTGTGGCCCAGGGGAGAGGATGCCTGGGTGTGGCCCAGGGGAAGGGTGCCTGGGTGTGGCCCAGGGGGAGGGTGCCTGGGTGTGGCCCAGGGGGGGAGGGTGCCTGGGTGTGGCCCAGGGGGGGAGGGTGCCTGGGTGTGGCCCAGGGGGGGAGGGTGCCTGGGTGTGGCCCAGGGGAAGGGTGCCTGGGTGTGGCCCAGGGGAAGGGTGCCTGGGTGTGGCCCAGGGGAAGGGTGCCTGGGTGTGGCCCAGGGGGGAGGGTGCCTGGGTGTGGCCCAGGGGGGAGGGTGCCTGGGTGTGGCCCAGGGGGGAGGATGCCTGGGTGTGGCCCAGGGAAAGGGTGCCTGGGTGTGGCCCAGGGGAAGGGTGCCACGGGTGTGGCCCAGGGGAAGGGTGCCTGGGTGTGGCCCATGGAAAGGGTGCCTGGGTGTGGCCCAGGATGGCCAGGTTATGATTGTGGGTATGGTTGTTAGCGAGTGGTTGTGTGAATTACGGGCAAAGTAGGAAGATGGCTCATTCATTTCCAGACCAACAGAACCCAATGAGTAACTCAGTCCCCCCCCCCCCCCCCCAGGGTACTGTGCTTGCTCCAGTACTTCTTTTTCATCCTCATATTGGACCTAAACAGTCCAATACGAGGGATGTGGCACCACTCTGCCCCTCCACCCGAGTGCTTGTGGGTCACACGTAAACACTGGCTTCAGGAGGGACCTCTAGACTTGCTGTGATGTCAGTAGAAAACGGGTTGTAAGATTTTTTTTACCAAGTCAGTGGTGGTGGTCCAGTGGTAGTGTATGCGGCTGGCAGTGCTATGGGGCGTAGGTTCGCACCCACCTCACAGCCCTGGTGGATATTTTTCTCAATAGTATTATTGGTAGAAGGGGGTAGTGGGAGTAATAGTGGAGATGGTGGTGAAGGGGTAGCAGGAATTGTAATAATGGAAGTGGCATTCTTTCATTCTATTATATTCTTCCATTTCTATTCTTATCGGGAACACTACATATATATATTGTGACGGTAACGCGTTGGTGTTCGGCTGTTTAAGGCTAGGGGTATGGCCTCGTCACATAGTTATAAAAAAAAATAGAAAAAACTGGAACTTCGTCTGTGGTAAGGTAAGGAGAAGACACACAAAACACAAGTAAACTTTAACAATGAAATTTTAATTACGTTAAATAAATCAAAACATGAAAATAATGCACAAACAAATTCTTATAATAAAATCAATGAATCAAAATAATAAGAATACTTAAATGACACAATGAAAAGTTACGTTAAGTCAAAATAACAAGAAGTGCAACACAAAAGGTAAGTGGGAGGTGCTGGAATATTGGCTTAAAGCCACCACCTCTCTCAGTACACGCTAACGTCTAGCTGGGAGGAGTGCTGGCTACGAAAGCACGGAACATTCTGAGGACTGATGTTGGGGCGACCCCAGACATCAGGTAGTATTGGGGGGCGAGTGCAGGTGCAGCCAGACCGGCGACCAATCAGCGGAGCCGTAGCGATCAACGGGTAGTTTGGTGGTTGGAGTTCGAACAGGTGGCTGGATGCATACGTTTCTGCTCACCCTGGCAAGCCTTGCTGGTGCTGGTGTTGTTGTCGTTGTTTGACATTTCTTCCATAGTCTTTTATATAATTGTGACGACGTAATTATGAAGGGAAGAGCAGGCTCAATCTCTTGAAGGAGATTATTGTCACAATATATATATATATATATATATATATATATATATATATATATATATATATATATATATATATATATATATATATATATATATATGACAATGTCAGACCACGGTCGATATATATATATATATATATATATATATATATATATATATATATATATATATATATATATATATATATATATATATATATATATATCCCAGGATTCTGGGAGATATATTTGATCTCTGTGTTACGTCCTGTTTCTTCATTATGTATCCCGTTCATTGTGTTTGCTCGCTTTTCTGCTTCAAACCCTTTAGCACAATTATCTTTCTTCCAGCCCTTCTCTGTTCAATCTTTACTGTAATACATCTTCATCATCGTTTGTTTTCCATTTCATGAACCATTCCTCGATACTTGTCTCCTCCTTCGTTCTTGTCAGACTTTTGTTTTCCCCCTTATCTCCCTCTCGGCCCGTCCTCCTAAAATGGTGGCACCTGGTTAATCGTACGACCAACCGGGCCGCGGGGACGTTCATCCCCGAAGGAAGCAACAGGTATAGGCAGCTTACGGCAATAATTTTGTCAAACGTACGAAAATGGACTCTATGACTCGAAGAGGTTATAGTGTTTTGTGTTAATGATTTAGCCCAAATAACACACACTCCCAAATATTGAAAAGGTAACCTGGGCAAGCAATCCCAGGCCCTAATCCTTTCTTGCCCGAAACGCTATGCGTACTAGTGGCTTAAGGTATTGTATGTACTACCTCTATAAATCAATCACAATGTTTGTAACTCTGCATCTATGTATGTACTTTTCCTACATAAAATATTATTATTATTATTATTATAAACACCATCTTAGGTCATATTAAATCAGGAAATGGCCGATCAGGAAATCAGGAAAAATAAATCAGGAAACTAAAAACGTTCCTAGGCCATTTCCTGATTTAATATGGCCCTAAGATCGTGTTTATAATAAGAACGTTTTTAGTTTTTGGTTTTCAACATCTTGTTGGTGCCATCTACAAGGATAATAGCACAAAATATGAGCGTTGTTGGCAGCAACAATATATTTTTGTTCGTTCGACAAAATAGTTACTGTAAGTACTATCATTTTAGGACGATGGGTCGCATTTTCCTTTTTTTTTACCGTAGTTGCAACTTCCTCCTCCTCCTTGCCTAACTTGGATGGGGTTCTGGGAGTTTTTCTACTCCCTAAGCCCGGCCCGAGGTCAGGCTTGACTTGTGAGAACTTGGTCCAACAGGCTGTTGCTTGGAGCGGCCCGCAGGTCCACATATCCAGGTATGTGCTCAACTTTCTTCTTGTCTAGGGTCTTAGTCCTGGTTTCTCAACTGCATCTCCCAGCTGCTTAATCCTTCCTGCCTGACAGAGACAGACAGATAGACGGTTGAAAGGCGGGACCAAAGCGCCAAAGCTCAACCCCCGCAAGCACAACTAGGTGAGTACAAACAGGCAAGCAGGCAATCAGGCAGGCAAGCAGAGGAGTGTGCGGGGGTACAGGCGAGGGAGCGAGCGAGCGTGTGTTGATGAATGTGTCAGTAATGAAGGTCATTTAGACTCCCAGGACGATACGTGGGTGTCCATCCACCACCACACAATGCTCGTCCCCTGACACTCCCAGTGTCGCCTCTCTTGTTTATTTCAGAGAGGCTAATTAGTGTGGCGGAGGCGGCTGTCCGGGTGGTAAGGTGGGGGTGGTGGGTGGTGGGGGTGTTTGGTGGTGGTGGTGGTGGGGGGTGTTTGGTGGTGGGGGGTGAGCTAGTAGGCAATGGTGCGGAGTTAGGATGGTATAGTGTTGGTTGTGAGTGATGGGTTATGGTGTGGTTGTGTGATGAGGGAACAGGGAGGGGGGGCAGGAATGGTGTTACGTTACGGTTATAGTGAGGTAATGGGCTAAAAGTTAGAGGTATGTTGTGGCGGCGGGACAAAGTAGGTAATGGTATGATAGTGGGATGGGAGTTAAAGTTATGAAGTGGAATGTCAGCACGAAAGACGTATTGTGTGGTGGTGACGGTGGTGGTGGTGACAGTGATGGTGGTGGTGACGGTGGTGGTGGTGACAGTGATGGTGGTGGTGACGATGGTGGTGGTGACGGTGGTGGTGGTGGTGACGGACGGCGCTCGTCACAGGAGAAAGAATACATCAAGTGAAGTAATGCCTGCTGGTCTGATATGGGGCTGAGGACGATAATTAATGTTTCTAATGCTTTCTGAATGACGTATAGATGTTCAGGTTTATTCTTAGGGTCTGTGATTGAGCTGAGTGGAGATGAGGATGCTTGTGATACCAGCCGTGGGGGGGGGGGGACAGCATCAAAGCATCAGTAGACTCGAAATAACAGACGAGCGCCACGCCAAGTGAGAGGAGAGGGGGGGGGGAAGGGGATGAGACCAGAAATAAACCTCATAAAGAACAGTAGTAAAAAATATTAAAGGGATTGGCTGTGTTAAATATTAAAGGGACACACACACACACAAATCATGTAGTTTGAGACTATGCAGAACGTGCAAAATAGCCGCTTGAAAGTATGGTTATCTTGAGGTTATCTTGAGATGATTTCGGGGCTTTTAGTGTCCCCGCGGCCCGGTCCCCGACCAGGCCTCCACCCCCCAGGAAGCAGCCCGTGACAGCTGACTAACACCCAGGTACCTATTTTACTGCTAGGTAACAGGGGCATAGGATGAAAGAAACTCTGCCCATTGTTTCTCGCCGGCGCCCGGGATCGACCCCGGGACTACAGGATCACAAGCCCAGCGTGCTGTCCGCTCGGCCGACCGGCTCCCTGGTCGGTCGGTATGGTTGCAATACATATACTGAAAACTAAAAACAGGAAGTTTCTTGAAGCTTTTGAACACCTTCCCTCAACGTGTAAGTTGCAATATTAACAGCTCATTGTGTTAAGAAATTAAATTGACAAACGCCTGGAAAGGCTACCAGATAAGCCGGGCAGATGTGCCTACGTCTGACTGTGGGCCAAACATAAACAATCTGGTTGATCATGGCGTTAGTCAACAGGCAGTGATCTGAACCACCAACTCGTAGCAAGAAGGTAACTTTAAATGGCTGCAGACGATGAATCACAATAACGCGGCTGAAGAGTTGATGACCAAACTACTCATCAGAAGATGAGGAGACGACGACGTTTCGGTCCCTCCTGCACCTTTGTCAAGTCGTGTGATAGTGGAGAGGATGAGTGATGAAGATTGTCACCAAAATTGAGGTGGCACAAGCATGAGTAGCTTAGAATAGAGGATTGATTGATTGATGAAGTCACCACAAGAGGCTGCACGGGCATGAGTAGCCCGTAGGTGGTAAATGTTTGTAGTGGATGTGATCTTTTGGTCGTGAAAGGATATACTGTGTGCTGAGCACGCATTTAAACTGTCAATCCTTACTATGTGGCTGCTATCGCGGGGGAGGATACTGCTTGACAGTATTTATGAGGGTGTCCAGCTGCTGGACACTTTATTTGACCAGAAGAGTGGCAGTGTTGATGGCTTCAGGGTGGTTACTGCAAGATTCAGGGACTCTTAAAGCTCTTCTAAGGTCGTTGGTTGCTTTACATTCCAGGAGATAGTGAAGTAGGGGCTTTTCTGTGAGTGTTTGGCAGAAGATGCATTCTCAATGCTTCTTCTGCATTGTGAGATGTGAGTCGTTGTAGGTCTCGAGAGGGTTTCCATTTGTCGTTCTGTGACTGCTTTGAGCCTCTGCGGGTCACATGCTGAAATTTTAACTGGTAATCCTTCAATGATTATCTTTAGACTCGATTCTTCCCATGGAGGAGGCTGCTGAAAGTGTTGATATGGTCTATCAGTGCTGTGGTCTATCAGCGATATGGTGAGTGCCTATGTTTTTAATGGTCCATTTCAAGTCCACTTTCTCTATAATCTTCACAAGATTATCCGTCCATGCACTTGTTCTGTATTCAAGGTTTCTTTGAAGCGATCTGTGTATGCTATCTTTGATTGACAGTCTGGTGGTGGTTCTAATAAGTTTTGCTGTTATGGTGGCTATCCTTTGTTTGATCCTGTTTTCTAAGGCTGGTTAGTTGGTTTACATTCTTAGATTCTCTTGACACGTCCATATAGGTGCTCTCAGCATTCTTCTGGAAGAGAGGAAGGAACGGGCAAATAAACAAGGAAAGTGAGTGAGGTGAGAAGGTAAGAGTAAGGTAAAAGGCAAGAATAGGATGATAGGTACGAATGGGATAAATGTAAGAATGGGATGAGGTGAAAATAAGAGGATAGGAAGAAAATGGGATAGGCTGAGTCGGGTCACGTTTGTTAAGAAGGTTGGAGCATTTAAATATAAATGCTCCAACCTTCTTAACAAACGTGACCTGACTCAGCCTATCCCCCTTTTTTCTTCCCATCCTCTTATTTTCACCTCATCCCATTCTTACATTTATCCCATTCATACCTATCATCCTATTCTTGCCTTTCACCTTACTCTTAACTTCTTCTCTTACCTGTTCCTCACCTCACTCTTTCCTTATTTATTTGCCCATTCCCTCCTCTCTTCCTTACGGGCTATTCATGCCCGTGCCACCTCTTGGGTGGCTTAATCTTCATCAACCTCTCTTCCTGGGCACCGCTCCTGTGCCAGGTAAGTCCACTGCGGGCTCACCATAGTCCGTGCTACTTGCCCCGCTCCTGTGCCAGATAAGTTACGGGCTCACCATAGCCCGTGCTACATGCCACTTTTGTTCCGAGTAGCTGAATCTAAAACAACAACATCCTCTCTTCTATCACACTTGGTAATGGTCCCGGACGGAGCGAAACGTCGTCGTTTCTCCATTTTCTGATGTGTGGTTTGGTCACCATACCTTCATAATTGATGCTCTCTAGAGGGAAAACTTGGCTAAACATCAACCTGTCCTCGACTCAAGTCCATTCCATCCCGCCGTCGACCCCAAAGACGCATTCATACATTTTAACATGCTGTCCGTTCAAAATAGGAATGTTCTCAACTGTAAATTAATATTATAATATATTGGTATATTGTGCATATATAGGTATAGGTTTGGTTCTGTTGGCGATTATTTGTATTTGTAGTACGTGAGTGAAGCATTTACAGCGTTGTGGTTCGAACAAAATTCGTCAGTGAAGCACTTGTTCCGGAAGTGTTCGAACGAAATCAGTTGTGAGTCGTGTGTTAACTGTTTTTCATTCATAAACAGGGGGGTGTGGCGGGTGCATGGAATCACTTTTGGGTCTTTGTTTAGAGGACGGGCTGAGTAGGGTACGGCCAACCCATGAGCTATGGGAAGGGAAAGCTCTCAGCCTGCTAACAGGAGTCCGCAGTCGTCTGTTCCTATAGCCACCTGTGTTAAAAAAAAAAAACACTGACGTGGTCCAGCTTCTGGTGGTGTATTGAGAGCCCCAACGGGTCTCCCTGGGGTATTAAACTCTCCCTGGGGGCTCATAATCGGTTCAGGAAACGAACTATGGGGTTCAGTTCATGAACCGATTATGTGCCTCTGTAACTCTTTACACCACCGCCCAATGAATGGGTACTGGGTGCATAATAAAGAAATTGAATTGGACTTTAAGATATCCCTTGGACATTAATCAAGATATCCCTTGAACATTAATCAAGATATCCCTTGGACATTAATCAAGATATCCCTGGGACATTAATCAAGATATCCCTGGGACATTAATCAAGATATCCCTGGGACATTAATTAAGATATCCCTTGGACATTAATTAAGATATCCCTTGGACATTAATTAAGATATCCATGGGACATTAGGATATCCCTGGGGCGGTAAGATATCCCTGCGGGCGTTAAGATATCCCTGCGGGCGTTAAGATATCCCTGCGGGCGTTAAGATATCCCTGCGGGCGTTAAGATATCCCTGCGGGCGTTAAGATATCCCTGGGGCATTAAGATATCCCTGGGGGCGTTAAGATATCCCTGGGGGGCGTTAAGATATCCCTGGGGGGCGTTAAGATATCCCTGGAGGCGTTAAGATATCCCTGGGGCATTATGCGCAGGGAAACGGGTTGTAGAAAGAGCCCTAAGCAACTCTATCCTTTTGAGATGTATCTTGTTGTCTCAATAAAGGTACTCGAACCTGTCGAGCCGCTGAGCACAGACGAGTGCCACACGTCTTCCACTTCTCTTCGTGCCGTGGTTGTAAGGCTCGTGCAGCTTAGTCGTCCCTTACGTCGCTCTACCGTCCAGCTCAACCACTTGGGCTGGACGGTAGAGCGACGGTCCTGCTACATGGACGTCGGCGTTCAATCCCCGACCGTCCAAGTGGTTGAGGGCACCACATTCCCTTCCACCCGTCCCATAGCAAATCCTAATGCTGACGATTGTTTGATTGATAAAGATTAAGCCACCCAAGAGGTGGCACGGGCATGAATAGCCCGTAACTTATGCTGACCTGTTGTTGTCGTTATAGATTCAGCTACTCGGAACAAGTTCCAAGTAGCACGGGCTATGGTGAGCCCGTGGTGGACTTACCTGGCACAGGAGCGGGGCTGTGTGTGTCAAACTATGCTGTCTGATTGATTGATAAAGATTAAGGCACCCAAGAGGTGGCACGGGCCTATGCTGACCTCCTTCCAAGTGCTTTATAGTCGTAATGGCTTGACGCTTTCCCCTGGTAATTTCTTCCTTATGCTGATTAGCCAAGGCTGAGTGTGGTGGCGGGGCTCGCTGTAGACGTCGCCAGCGTCACAGTAATGGGGCCTACAGGATACAGCCTCTTAGTGTGTCAACTCGATTTAGTGTGGAGCATAGCACGTGTCTCTCGTACGTCTTGAGAGCAAGGAAGATTGATGGGGCACTTCCTCACTGACCCTAATCACCTTCATGATGTATTTAACTGGACCTTGTGAGGTTGAGTTATGAACGATGCGGTCAAGTCGTTTCTGAACATCAGCGATGTATAGTCTACTAAAATTAGGAATGAGGGTCAACCCATCCTCCTGATACAACGTCGCATTTTGACGAATACTCTTACTTAAAGCCAAAAATTGTCATAGAAATGGTAGCGGCTCGCGAAATTGACATACACTGTTCCGTTTTCTGTTCTGGATCCTCTGGTGGTTTAAGGCTAGAGGGGGACATTAGTACGACGGTTTCTTGACGTTGGGAAACCTTCGGAGGACGGGCTGGGGATCACATTGCTTGTTGTTGTTGTTGTTATAGATTCAGCTACTCTGAACAAGTTCCAAGTAGCACGGGCTATGGTGAGCCCGTAACTTACCTGGCACAGGAGTGGGGCAAGTAGCACGGACCATGGTGAGCCCGTAGTGGACTTACGTGGCACAAGAGCGGTGCTGTGTGTGACATTGTTTGTGTTATGATGTTGACCAGACCACACACAAAAAGGTGAAGGGACGACGACGTTTCGGTCCGTCCTGGACCATTCCGATCGACTTGAGAATGATCCAGGACGGACCGAAACGTCGTCGTCCCTTCACCTTCTAGTGTGTGGTCTGGTCAACTTACTTTAGCCACGTTATTGTGACTCCTCGCCTGCTTGTGTTATGAGGATCAGAACGTGCCACGCCAAACTGAAACGCTCAAACGCTAGCTTACCCTCGTATTGCAAGCCTCTGTGACCCTCTTCTGCGTTCATCCCGGCTTGAGAGGTTTTATTATTATTATTAACATCTTTTTTAACAAAGACGGTTTCTTGACAATTTTGCCTAATCTGAGGATTTCGATTAAGTCTTATTAAAGTGAGGATAATGCTGGTATTCACTGTCACGCTAGACTGAGGGGTCATACATAAGACAATAGGTCTAAACTGTAGGCTGAAGCACATGTATACCATGGTTACAATCAATGTTTTAATGTATGGATATGTGAAAACAACTTGAGAGGTGTTTGGGCCATGAAAGATATTGGCAAGTGTCTGTTTCCTTAGACATCCCGATATTTAAGGTCCTTCGCGAAACCTCAAGTTTCGTAAGATATCCCTAAGATATCTTTGGGATATTTTAAGATATCTAAGATATTTTACATATATGATTACGCTAATTATTGTTCCTGCTGCAAGAATTAGTTTTTATTTGTTGTACTTGTATCACACAAATGAGGTTGGTGTAGGTCTTAACTTAGTGAGACCTCTGCAAACATATTTAACGTTAAGCATATTGTTGCACGCGATTTGCATACGTTGCATCGCATTGCAAAAGCAACATAATTAGAAGTAAATTGACCTGTTCTCATTTACTCCCCCCCCCCCCGGCCCCTTCCCTTTGGAAAAGTGGTAATATATTTACTGTCTAAAAGCTTTGTTGATTTTTCCTGTTTTCAGGATCTTGTTATATATGAATATATATATATGATCTTGTTATATGTCTTAGAGAGCTGCCAGCTCAGGATCACTTCTTTGATGTGGACGAACTCAATCATCAATAGGTGCCCG
Source organism: Procambarus clarkii (assembly GCF_040958095.1). Lineage (NCBI taxonomy): Eukaryota > Metazoa > Arthropoda > Malacostraca > Decapoda > Cambaridae > Procambarus > Procambarus clarkii. Next base: position 17,206,816 of record NC_091171.1, read on the forward strand.
CACTTGTGTGCGTTCTGAGAGAGACAGAGAGAGAGAGAGAGAGACAGAGAGAGAGAGAGAGAGAGAGAGAGAGAGAGAGAGAGAGAGAGAGAGAGAGAGAGAGAGAGAGAGAGCATTAGATCCAGGGGGCCCAGATTTCAGACAATGTTACAGTATTGAATTGGTCCCCCATACCATTTTTGTGTTCCTAATTCTGTACCTTCTACTGAAACTGTGTCGTGTGTTAAATCTAAAATATTTTCTCTTGTAATGCTTTCGTCTTGTTTACAAGTCATGCTCAGTGGTTTCAGAGCCACTATATGGCTCGTCTGGTTTTTCTCCTCGCATTTGCTCTTATTGAATATTTCGTGTATTTCGTGTATTCGTGTATGTATTCGTGTATTCGTGTAAATTTCGTGTATTTCGAGCACTGGTGTGTTAAGGGGCCACAAAGGTTACCATGGCAAGGAATTGTATAAAGCTGTTCTCTCCACACAATGTTTCCCTGATGCCTATAGGGAGGCTTTTTGTTCCCAATATGGCCGCCAAAATGGCCGCCAGGGCCAATTCGAGTGGTATCGGCAAATGGGCTTTTTTACCTTGGGAACTTCTGGCTGAAAATTGCCCAAAAAAGTCAATTGTTCAGAACTTTTTTGTTTTTTTTTGTTTCTCGTACATTTTAATGCACTTCCTCTTTAGTGGTTTACCCGTTATTATTTGTTTCATTGAACATAAATTGGGCTTTATCTACTTTTTATGTTTCAGCTTATGTGATACTTTTATGAGAGCACAAAGGTGTGGTATATATGGCAGCAAGAAGCACAAAGGTGTGGTATATGTGGCAGCAAGAAGCACAAAGGTGTGGTATATATGGCAGCAAGAAGCACAAAGGTGTGGTATATGTGGCAGCAAGAAGCACAAAGGTGAGGTATATATGGCAGCAAGAAGCACAAAGGTGTGGTATATGTGGCAGCAAGAAGCACAAAGGTGTGGTATATGTGGCAGCAAGAAGCACAAAGGTGAGGTATATGTGGCAGCAAGAAGCACAAAGGTGAGGTATATGTGGCAGCAAGAAGCACAAAGGTGTGGTATATGTGGCAGCAAGAAGCACAAAGGTGAGGTATATGTGGCAGCAAGAAGCACAAAGGTGAGGTATATGTGGCAGCAAGAAGCACAAAGGTGTGGTATATGTGGCAGCAAGAAGCACAAAGGTGAGGTATATGTGGCAGCAAGAAGCAGAAAGGTGAGGTATATGTGGCAGCAAGAAGCACAAAGGTGTGGTATATGTGGCAGCAAGAAGCAGAAAGGTGAGGTATATGTGGCAGCAAGAAGCACAAAGGTGTGGTATATGTGACAGCAAGAAGCAGAAAGGTGAGGTATATGTGGCAGCAAGAAGCACAAAGGTGTGGTATATGTGGCAGCAAGAAGCACAAAGGTGAGGTATATGTGACAGCAAGAAGCACAAAGGTGTGGTATATGTGGCAGCAAGAAGCACAAAGGTGAGGTATATGTGGCAGCAAGAAGCAGAAAGGTGAGGTATATGTGGCAGCAAGAAGCACAAAGGTGAGGTATATATGGCAGCAAGAAGCACAAAGGTGAGGTATATATGGCAGGAAGAAGCACAAAGGTGTGGTATATGTGGCAGCAAGAAGCACAAAGGTGTGGTATATGTGGCAGCAAGAAGCACAAAGGTGTGGTATATGTGGCAGCAAGAAGCAGAAAGGTGAGGTATATGTGACAGCAAGAAGCACAAAGGTGAGGTATATGTGACAGCAAGAAGCACAAAGGTGAGGTATATATGGCAGCAAGAAGCACAAAGGTGAGGTATATATGGCAGCAAGAAGCAGAAAGGTGAGGTATATGTGGCAGCAAAAAGCACAAAGGTGTGGTATATGTGGCAGCAAGAAGCAGAAAGGTGAGGTATATGTGGCAGCAAGAAGCACAAAGGTGTTATATATGGCAGTAAGAAGCACAAAGGTGAGGTATATGTGACAGCAAGAAGCACAAAGGTGTGGTATATATGGCAGCAAGAAGCAGAAAGGTGAGGTATATGTGGCAGCAAAAAGCACAAAGGTGTTATATATGGCAGTATGAAGCACAAAGGTGTTATATATGGCAGCAAGAAGCACAAAGGTGTGGTATATGTGGCAGCAAGAAGCACAAAGGTGTTATATATGGCAGCAGGAAGCACAAAGGTGATATAAGCCTCCTCTTCGCCAACTTGAGAACATTGGCCTTAACCACACCACAAACATGGCACCAGTGTTGCAGGACTTGATGCACGGATCAGTCCAACCAAAACGGGTCAAAACCAGAGACCAGTCTGCTCGAATGGTTTTCTGCCTTGTCCAGAATTCGAATGAATGATAGAGCGGGGAAGGGATGGGGGGGGGGGGGACACGCCATGCAGGAGAATCTCGCAGACTTGAGAAACTTGAAGCAGACTTCATGTAATGTCTTACAACCCCAGCTGCCGTTCTATGTGATTAAATTAGCCTCGTAGCAGTCTAATTCTTCCCTTGTATTTCAAGTACAATCGTCAACATAGGCTAGGAATGAACGCCGGTGCCACACGTGTTGCTAATGGCCTAAAATCGCTTGTGTTCAGCCTCCTGTTGTTCACGGTGGTCGAGGCTGCAGGGGGCGCCACCAGCTTCGCGTGTGCCGCTGATGGTATATTGTTATGCTGTGTGCTGTCTATGTGCGTGTGTGTTGTTGAGGTGGGGGGGGGGGTGGAATCATTGGCATGGACTTGCAAATTATTGGATATGTTGTTTTGCTTCTGTTAACAATATGTCATTATAGATAAATAATAGTCTCTCATTGCTCGACTCGTAATTAAATAGTGAGTGTCCCGCCATATACAATTCCTGCTAAGTCCTTAATTCCAGACAAGGACTGGGATGAGCACCTGGTTCGCTATTAAGGTCGGATCTTAAATCACCAAGCCTCGTTAAGCAGCCTTTATAATCAGTGCGTTGGAGTGCCGAGCGGGCCTGGCGGGCCCTGTAGCGCCTGGCCTCCGGGCGGGGAAGATAACGAACTCAAGCCATATATCACACGAGAAACTCGTCCTGAATCAGTGGTTGAGCGCCTTCAGAGGGTGAATCTCTCTAATTGGTGAGCTGGTGATGAGTGACGGGTGAAGGTGGCCAGGAACCCGCTTCATGCCTCCGTCTGTGAAGCTGTCTGAGGCCACCCTCTGACCTTCGTGATCTGGAAGATATCCTGATGGGATTTGTGAGTGTTCACCACAGAGGCTTGCGGTGGAGTTACCTGGTTGATACCTGGTTGATGGGGTTCTGGGAGTTCTTCTACTCCCCAAGCCCGGCCCGAGGCCAGGCTCGACTTGTGAGAGTTTGGTCCACCAGGCTGTTGCTTGGAGCGGCCCGCAGGCCCACATACCCACCACAGCCCGGTTGGTCCGGCACTCCTTGGAGGAATAAATCTAGTTTCCTCTTGAAAATGTCCACGGTTGTTCCGGCAATATTTCTTATGCTTGCTGGGAGGACGTTGAACAACCGCGGACCTCTGATGTTTATACAGTGTTCTCTGATTGTGCCTATGGCACCTCTGCTCTTCATTGGTTCTATTCTACATTTTCTTCCATGTCGTTCACTCCAGTACGTTGTTATTTTACTGTGTAGATTTGGTACTTGGCCCTCCAGTATCTTCCAGGCGTATATTATTTGATATCTCTCTCGTCTTCTTTCTAGTGAGTACATTTGGAGGGCTTTGAGACGATCCCAATAATTTAGGTGCTTTATTGCGTCTATGCGTGCCGTATATGTTCTCTGTATTCCCTCTATTTCAGCAATCTCTCCTGCTTTGAAGGGGGAAGTGAGTACTGAGCAGTACTCAAGACGGGACAACACAAGTGCCTTGAAGAGTACAACCATTGTGATGGGATCCCTGGATTTGAAAGTTCTCGTAATCCATCCTATCATTTTTCTGGCTGTCGCAATATTTGCTTGGTTATGCTCCTTAAACGTTAGGTCGTCCGACATTATTATTCCCAAATCCTTTACATGCTGTTTTCCTACTATGGGTACATTTGATTGTGTTTTGTACTCTGTATTATGTTTAAGGTCCTCATTTTTACCGTACCTGAGTACCTGGAATTTATCACTGTTAAACATCATGTTATTTTCTGATGCCCAGTCGAAAACTTTATTAATATCAGCTTGAAGTTTTTCAATGTCCTCAGCCGAGGTAATTTTCATACTGATTTTTGTGTCATCTGCAAAGGATGATACGAAGCTGTGACTTGTATTTTTGTCTATATCTGATATGAGAATAAGGAAAAGCAGTGGTGCAAGGACTGTACCCTGAGGTACAGAGCTTTTCAGTGTTGCGGGTGGTGGTGGTGTTCACCACAGAGGCTTGTGGTGGAGTGTTGCTGGTGGTGGTGTTCACCACAGAGGCTTGTGGTGGAGTGTTCCGGGTGGTGGTGTTCACCACAGAGGCTTGTGGTGGAGTGTTCCGGGTGGTGGTGTTCACCACAGAGGCTTGTGGTGGAGTGTTGCTGGTGGTGGTGTTCACCACAGAGGCTTGTGGTGGAGTGTTCCGGGTGGTGGTGTTCACCACAGAGGCTTGTGGTGGAGTGTTGCGGGTGGTGGTGTTCACCACAGAGGCTTGTGGTGGAGTGTTCCGGGTGGTGGTGTTCACCACAGAGGCTTGTGGTGGAGTGTTGCGGGTGGTGGTGTTCACCACAGAGGCTTGTGGTGGAGTGTTCCGGGTGGTGGTGTTCACCACAGAGGCTTGTGGTGGAGTGTTCCGGGTGGTGGTGTTCACCACAGAGGCTTGTGGTGGAGTGTTCCGGGTGGTGGTGTTCACCACAGAGGCTTGTGGTGGAGTGTTGCGGGTGGTGGTGTTCACCACAGAGGCTTGTGGTGGAGTGTTGCGGGTGGTGGTGTTCACCACAGAGGCTTGTGGTGGAGTGTTGCTGGTGGTGGTGGTGTTCACCACAGAGGCTTGTGGTGGAGTGTTCCGTGTGGTGGTGTTCACCACAGAGGCTTGTGGTGGAGTGTTCCGGGTGGTGGTGTTCACCACAGAGGCTTGTGGTGGAGTGTTGCGGGTGGTGGTGTTCACCACAGAGGCTTGTGGTGGAGTGTTGCGGGTGGTGGTGTTCACCACAGAGGCTTGTGGTGGAGTGTTGCTGGTGGTGGTGGTGTTCACCACAGAGGCTTGTGGTGGAGTGTTGCTGGTGGTGGTGGTGTTCACCACAGAGGCTTGTGGTGGAGTGTTGCTGGTGGTGGTGGTGTTCACCACAGAGGCTTGTGGTGGAGTGTTGCTGGTGGTGGTGGTGTTCACCACAGAGGCTTGTGGTGGAGTGGTGATGGTGTTCACCACAGAGGCTTGTGGTGGAGTGTTGCTGGTGGTGGTGGTGTTCACCACAGAGGCTTGTGGTGGAGTGTTGCTGGTGGTGGTGGTGTTCACCACAGAGGCTTGTGGTGGAGTGTTGCTGGTGGTGGTGCTACGGCAAGGTGTGGGCCTCCTATTATGGCCATGAAAGACTGTCAAATAAATATCTTGAGAGAGAGTTTCCCTCATTACCGAGGGAGTGGAGCGCCGTGTCGGCACAAAGTGGGAAAAGTGGCTAATATATATATATATTTTTTGTCCCTGGTATTCTGCATTGTTAAGTGGACAAGTGTTCCAGCCAACCTTACAGTAAACCGGTCAGGCTTCATACTGAAACAAGATGAAGGTGGTATTTCATACCCCCCCCCCACCCCCCACCCCACCCCCCCACCCCCCCACCCCCCACCCCCCCAGAAAATTTGATAATAAACCATAGTCTCTTAAGCACAGATTCACAGATTCATAAGCTCTTCACCAACAGCCTGAAGAAACAAACGTAGAATTATAATAATAATAATAATAATTTTTATTTAGGCAAAGGTACATACATAAAGAGATTTTACAAAGTTTGTTGGCTTTATAGATAGAGCTAGTACATACAATGCCTAAAGCCACTATTACGCAAAGCGTTTCGGGCAGTAATTGATAAGAATTTAAGAGAATATAAGAGAATAAGATAAGGACAGCAATTGATAAGAATCAATTGATAAAAAAAAATTCTGCCAATTAGAACCATCTGTTTCAATCGGCCGTTTATTAAACGCCCGTCGTCTGCACCTCGGTGGTACAGTAATTACCCCCTGACGACTTATTAATGCATTGACGGCTCACGGGATGGGTATGGGGTGCATAATAAAGAAATGAAATGGAAAAAAAATGGCGACTTGTTTTAGTGATGAGCGCCTGCCCGCGTGTGGTGGGTAGTTCATGGTGGTTACCAGTACTAATTGCCTTGTTAAGTAGTTGTATTATTTTTTGCATTTACTGGGAACATAATTATAGCAGCCGTTGAATTTGATTTACACTTTCGATTTGAGGTGGTGTGTGTGTGTGTGTGTGTGTGTGTGTGTGTGTGTGTGGGGGGGGGGGGTGTGTGTGTGTGTGTGTGGGTGTGGGTGTGTGTGTGTGTGTGTGGGGGGGGGGGGTATTATTTGGTGATTCTGATATAAGACAACATTTAAGATAAGAATCACATTGATATAAAATCAACTTGATTCTTAATTGTTGAACTAATCGTCTTCTGTTGTTATTTTTCGCTAAATCTTGGGTAATTAACGTGAAAATATTAATGTTGTGTGTTAATATTTTGTGTTAAGATCATAAAAGGACTAATATTTGATGAATGTTACGTAATTTGATGAATGTAATTTTGAGTGTGGATTCATTTGCATCCACATGACTGTGGCAGAAGGCTGAGTCGGGTCTGGCCAGTGTGGTCATGGTGGAGAGTTAAGTGGAAAACACACGGAAGATTTTCTTTATTTATTTTGTCTTTACTACCTGCATGTGTGTGTTTTTTAATCATCCGGTCGGAGCAGCTCAGCTCATGGGTCAATGACCTGGTTATTATAGAATTAGATAAAGTATTTAAGCCTCTCTCGTCAATATTTCCAAGTGTCTGTAGTTATCTAAGAGTGCTTGCGGGGGTTGAGCTATGGCTCTTTGATCCCGCCTCTCAACCGTCAATCAACAGGTGTACAGGTTCCTGAGCAGAACAGGTTCTGTACAGGTTCTGTGGTTACCTAAGAGTGCTGACGGGGTGGTGGTGCACTAGCTCTGCACCCCCAGCCCCTCTGCCTAGGTCCCGACTGGTACTGCTGTGGGATTTCTTTATCTCATCTGTGGCCGAGAATGTGGATGGAGGTGGCTTCCACTGCTGCCTCTTTGAGTGTGATGGTCAACCGGTCAAACTGTTCGGGTGTGTGACCTTGGTTCGAGGACCGTCCCCAGCTGGAGATGAGGTTTGTCATGTGGTAAATGGAGAAGTTATAAATTTAGTTTTGCAATTTAGAATTTCGATGTTGTTGCTGTGAGCGACTTTAACATCTCTCGTGTACTACAGGTGGTGTTAAGTGTCTTAAGATATAAGTACCTTTGGAGTTATATTTTGACTGGTGGGGGGGGGATCTGGGGTGGGTGTCATTTTGGTCTATAATCCATCACACTCGTATATTCCCTCACCTTCTCCCTCACCCTTATCTCCTCCTCCTCCCTCACTTCCCTCTCCCTCATCCCCCCCCCCCCCTTCCCCACTAGATGATATCTGCACACTATTAATGTCATCCATCAACGTCATGATTATAAACCGGTAATATTTAAGTAAAATATGATTCAAGTAAATAATGAAACCCTTTTTATTTTAGTCAATTTATAATAGCTTAGCCAAGAGTGATGAGGAGCCCGGCTCCTCGGGTTAGCTTGTCTTACCGTGTGGTGGTTCCGGGGATCAATGTTCCCGTGGCCCAGTCCACCAACTGGGCCTTCTTTCTGGTTGGTGGTGTAGTTAACTATAGGCTGTTAGACTCAGCCGCTCGCAGCCACCAGTATGAATCGGGTATTGTTTTGGAGGTGTTGATCAAGCTTGCTCTTGAACACCGGAAGAGGCCGGCCAGTTGTGTGTAGCGGGATCCCGCTCTTGTGTAGCGGTATCCCGCTCTTGTGTAGCGGAATCCCGCTCTTGTGTAGCGGGGTTCTCTCTTCCCCCCCCCCTCCCTCCCCCCGTCATGTGTAGCGGAATAGTGCTGAACAGTCTCGGGCCCTTGATGTTGACAGTTCTCTCTGAGCGTACCTATTGCGCATCAATGTTGGTGAAAGTAAGTTCTAGTGTGTTGTCGCCTCTAGTTTATTTGTTGGCTTCAGGCAAGTGTGTCACACTTCCGTAAGAGGTCATAGGTGTGTGTGTGTGTGTGTGTGTGTGTGTGTGTGTGTGTGTGTGTGTGTGTGTGTGTGTGTGTGTGTGTGTGTGTGTGTGTGTGTGTGTGACTGTTCATTGAGACGTCTTCCTGGGATTCTCTCGGATATAGCTGTATTTGCCACATTCTTAAATTTTAGGTGTCGTAAAGTCCCTAAGCAAGCTGAAAGGAAGGACAGGTCGGATGATGATGATCTGGGGTGACTGTGGCTGCATGGACTGATGACTGTGGTGGCTGACTGGATGACAGTTAATCATTTAGTGGCGCCACTTGTTATCTTTGAGGCTTGGGAGACGTTCCATGGCTGATTATAGTTCGTTACAATTGTCTCTTTGTGTTTGTGTCATGTGGAAAGGTTAGGTTAGTGGTAATTATGCAAATGAGCAAGTTAATGATGGGAAGATGCCTGCATTAGTGAGAGAGGTGGGAAGCTTGTCTAGTTATGACGTCGACAGCTTGAATATTCAACTGTGTACTCACCTATTTGTGTCTGCAGGATCGAGCATTGAATCTTGAATCCCGCCTTTCGAGCCATCGGTTGTTTAGAGCAATGACTCCGGTCCCATTTCCCTATCATACCTAGTATTTAATGAATGTAAGCAATTATCCTTTCTAGTATATTTGTAATATAATAAAGAACTTTTATCACTAAATTTTCCTAAAATATCTCAAATTTCTGATGCCAAATTCTGATTTAATAGTTTTATAATAGAAATATTATATCACCTATGATAAAAACAAAAACAAATAATATGACTTTTAGCAAAAGGATGTAATCCTTGCTTCCGTTTGTAATTAAGTTACTCTAAACACAAGTTTGAGAGCACCTGAGAGCACCTGAGAGCACCTGAGAGCCAGCTCAGCACACCAGATGTGGCTGAGACTACACATAAGGGGCATAACTGGCCGACCCCCTCACAGTGTTCAAGAGAGAACTGGATAAACACCTCCAAAGGATACCTGATCAACCAGGCTGTGACTCGTGCGTCGGGCTGCGAGCAGCCGCGTCTAGCAGCCTGGTTGATCAGTCCAGCAACCGGGAGGCCTGGTCGACGACCGGGCCGCGGGGACACTAAGCCCCGGAAGCACCTCAAGGTAACCTCAAGGTAAGGAGATCAGATTTGCCACGTGTCAAGCCAGTCGTCACCACGTACTGTGTATATACTTTTTCTTTGACATTCTTTGATGTCTTCCCTCGTGCCTATTGAACCTGATTTTGAAAATCCTGATTTTTTGGATTTTGGAAAATTTTGATTATTTACTACGTGCCACAGTAAATATAACCTACTATATAGTAGGTTATATTTACTGTGCTCTTGGTGTCTAAGGGTAAAAGTGCCAAGTTATCTCAAGGATTACTCAAGTTATCTTTGCGAGCAGCCGCGTCCAACAGCCTGGTTGACCAGGCCAGCACCTAGGTGGCCTGGTCGACGACCGGGCCGCGGGGACGCTAAGCCCCGGAAACACCTCAAGGTAACCTCAGGGCAAGGTAAGGATCTGGTTTCTTGACACATTGAATCAACAAGAGACCCAAAGATGCCAGATTCCTTTTCTCAGTGTGGAAGTGCAGTGGGGAAATGCTCACTGCATTCTTGATCCCTGACCAGCCTCCGAGATGACTGGAGAGCTCTGTCACTTGGGTAATACATGAGCAGATTAGTAACGGGTCATGTTTGTACCTTAAATACTGTGTAATAATTTGATTCCTGCAGCCCATCCTCCAGTTCAGGGAGTACTTATATGAGCGACGAAGACCATCGGGCATATATTGTCGTAGACCATCGGGCATATATTATCGTAGACCATCGGGCATATATTATCGTAGACCATCGGGCATATATTATCGTAGACCATCGGGCATATATTATCGTAGACCATCGGGCATATATTATCGTAGACCATCGGGCATATATTATCGTAGACCATCGGGCATATATTATCGTAGACCATCGGGCATATATTATCGTAGACCATCGGGCATATATTATCGTAGAAGGCGATTAGAAAGTAGATTATATATATTATATATTATTGATTATATATATTATATTTTATATATGTAGATTATATATTATATTCCCTATTGGATTTGAACCCGAAACGTTTTTGAAGTGATGTTGTAAAGAAAGCTTAACCTAACCTAACCTTCCTGGGCCTAATGGACGCTAACTGAGGCTTAATATAGTACATATATGTACTATGCTAGGTTGATTGTCTTGTGGAGGTTCTGGGGATCAAAGACCCAGCGGCCTGGTCGGATGGTTTGTCATCTGGTCAACCAGACTGTTGGACATGGCTGTTCGCAGCCTGACGTATGAATCACAACCTGGTTGATCAGCTATTCTTTGGAGGTGTTTGTCGAGTTCTCTCTTGAACTGTGAGAGCCGGTCGGTTATGCCACTTTTGTGTCGTGGAAATGTTGAAAAGTCTTGGGTCTGATACAGTTCTCCCTCAGAGTACCTATTGCGCCTCTGCTTTTCAGTTGGGGTATTGTGCACATCCTGCCATGTCTTCTGGTTTCACGTGATGTAATCACTTATAGAGTGGATTCTAGCTGTAAATGATCTTTGCCCGCTCTGTAGGTCAACCCACTTGACGGTAGAGCAACGGTCTCGTTTCGTGCAGGTCTGCGTTCAATCCCTGACCGACCATCCAAGTGGTTGGGCACCATTCCTTTCCTCGTCCCATCCCAAATCCTTATCCTGATCCCTTCCAAGTGTTGTATATAGTCGTAATGGCTTGGCACTTTCTCCTGATAGTTCCCTTCCCTTCTAGGTCAGCAATTTCTCCGGCTCTGAATGAGGCTGTTAAAGTGCAACACTATTCCACCCTAGAGAGCACTTGAAAAGTATCATCATTGGTATGGCGGCCCTTGTTTGGAAGGTCCTTGTTATCCAACCTGTCATTTTTCTTGCAGTCGTGACAACTGCTTTATGGTAACTTGTATAGGTAAGGTCTTCCGACATGATTACTCCTAGATAATTTACATTACTTTTTCGTTCTATTGTGTGATTTGATTTCACTTTATTAATGGTTTCCGTTTTTATATTTTCGTTTTGACCATAGCGCAGGAGCTGGAACTTATTTTCATTAAACATCATATAATCTGAGACCCAATGAAAGACCTGATTTACATCCGATTGGAGGTTTGCCGTGTCTTCTATATTGTCTACTCGCATGAAAATCCTTGTGTCATCTGCAAATGATGATACAGTGCTGTAGTTTGTATCCTTATCTGTCTGATATGAGGAGGAGAAAAAGTACCGGAGCAAGTAAGGTACCTTGGAGGGGACTGAACTTTTATCGGTTGATGATCTGGATTTGACTGTGTTGACTATTGCTCTCTGGGTCATGCTCGTTAGGAAGTTGAAGATCCATCTCTCTACTTTGCCAGTAATTCCTTTTGACCACAGTTTGTGTGCAATAACATCATTGCCACATTTGCCGAAAGCTTTTGCAAAGTCTGTGTATATTACATCTGCGTGTTGCTTGTCTTCCGTGGCACTTAAGGTCATGTTATAGTGATCTAGCAACTGTAAGAGGCAGGAGCGCCCTGTTCTGAACCCCGTGTTGCCCAGGGTGATGTAAATGTTGTGATTCCATGTGGTGTAGAGCTATTGACCTATAATTTGTTGCATCTACTTTACTACCTCCTTTGTGAAGGTTTAACAATTTCATAGATATTGCTTTGAGAGGTTTGTCATACTGTTAATGTTGGACTATCGAAAGAGGCAGCACACCTTTGGAAGTTTTTTTTTAGAGGATTACCGCATTGACATTCGAGCCCAAAGGTGCCCCTAGCAGCACACTGTTGGTGGGAACGATTACTGGGGCTCCTGGTAAGACGGTTCTTACTGCATCTATCCAGTATGATGCACTGATTTCGTACTGTGATCGACAGTGTATGTATGACCGGAGTCCCTACTCCTCTCCCTTATATTTCACCGGCTGTAGATACTCCTAGAAGGGACTCCTGTGTCCCTGTCAGGGTGCTATCGTTCAGTACTAAATGTTGAGCTCGCTGATCAACCTGCTTGTGACCTCTTTAGCAGCCATGCAGAAAAGAAAAGGGGCAAGTGGGTCTCCCTGCTGGGACACCTTGTGCCAGCTGTGTTGCCAGCTGCCCTGGCAACACGGCGCCGAAGTGTCACCCGCGGTAACTGGTCTGACTCCACCACCCTTCTTCAGGGCACTAAGGGATGCTACGACGAAGGCTTTGTGTCTGGGGATCAGCCCAGAGAGGCGGTCGTTGACAACCTTCGTGACCTCTGACAGTCGTGTCTCGGCATCTTGGCCGAGAACTGGGTTTGTCATCTTGAGGTGCTGAGGTCTTACTCCAGTGTACCCTCTGCTGAGCCTGGCGGAAATGACATGATGGCTTTGTATACACGTTAGACTTGTATCGAGATCCCTTTCTGCTAGGTGAACAGAGACATTAGGTGATAGGAAAAGTGCTCAACCATTTCTGTCCCGAACTATACTGCTGCCTCTTATGTTGTGCCTCCAGTTAAATAATGTTTTTAAATAGCTTTCTATGTTGGGTTAAACCGTTCATTCTTGTAGCAAGTTTTGGGCGTCCATTTAATAAATATGTACACTCATGATCTGGACCAAGATTCATAAAACATTTACATGTCTACTCACGAAACCTGTGTATCTTCCCTCGATAATAACGGCTAAGTTTTTATTTATTCAAGAGTTCATAGCAGTTTCGAATCGTGCGAGGTCGTACCCGATCTAATGTTATTATGGTTATAAACTTCATAGTTCATAACGTTTCGATAAAAACAGACAAAATCGCTGTGATTGATGAAAGATGTACACGTTTCGTAAGTGGTCACTAAGTGGTTGATGAATACAATCCTTGACCGGCATCCTTGTGTCGGTCGGTAGCAGGAAAAGAATATAAAGCCTAAGAGAAAACGGGTCTGCCTGAATGACTCAAGTTTTTTGTTGGGTGACTGACGTAATTATGGAGGTGGGAGGGATGGCCTTTACCGGCCAGTATTTTACCGCCTACTACACTTAGTGGGCGTTGAGCGTCTTGACAGGTGGAAGAGGTGAGTGAAGATTGTGGGGAGGACTTGCAGCAGTGACTAACACTACGCAACATCTGGACTATTTTTCAGAATAGTCCATTAGTGATGACGAGTATGTACATAAAAGTCAAAATTCCACCCCGGCCTCCAAAGATTTCCCAACGTCAAGAAACTGTCGTACTAAAGTGCCCTTATCCTAACTTACCAGAGGACCCTAAACAGAAAACGGGACAGTATGTCTATTGCGCGAGCCTTAACTATTTTCTAGTACAAGTTTGGCCTTAGGCAGAGTATACGTCAAAATGCGACACTCTATCAGGAGGACGGGTTCCAACCTACGGATTTCGCATTGGACGAGAATTTACACTATATAGCAATCTGGCAATCTTTCGGCAACCTAGTTATGTCATTAGTCCGGAATTGAAGCTGGTACTAGACACATGGGTGCAGTCCGGCCACTTGAAATTGGCCAACAAAAAAGTTCTAATGAACAAATCCGCAAGGGCCGTGACGAGGATTCGAACCGACGTCCGAGAGCATCTCAGACGCTGCCTTTATCGACTGAGCTACGACAGGGTATAAGAATTGCAACCAGAAATTCTACTGAATTTACTTGGATCCTGCAGCCTCTCCGAGACACAAACCAGGATTTTACACAATTCCCTCCATGCACTCGAGCTATGTCAATAGGCCGTTCACCCTCTTCGCCCTTCATTACACGGGGAGTACATGGAGGGAATTGTGTAAAATCCTGGTTTGTGTCTCGGAGAGGCTGCAGGATCCAAGTAAATTCAGTAGAATTTCTGGTTGCAATTCTTATACCATGTCGTAGCTCAGTCGATAATGGCAGCGTCTGGGATGCTCTTGGACGCAGGTTCGAATCCTCGTCACGGCCCTTGTGGATTTGTTCATTTGATGCATCATGTTATTGTGATTTCTGTGTGTAAAGAAGTTCTAGATCTGGGTCTGTGTACTTGAGATACTCTATCGCGGACTCTTGTCTTGGTTGGAGGCTTGTGATCTCTGACTAGCTCTTATAGTGCTCTGTATTTCCTCTCTCACTAGCTCTTATCTAACTCTCTATGGCCCCTCTCTCACTAGCTCTTATCAAACTCTCTATGACCCCTCTCTCACTAGCTCTTATCAAACTCTCTATGACCCCTCTCTCACTAGCTCTTATCTAACTCTATGGCCCCTCTCTCGCTAGCTCTTATCAAGCCCTATATGGCTCCTCTCTCGCTAGCTCTTATCTAACTCTCTATGGCCCCTCTCTCGCTAGCTCTTATCAAGCACTCTTTGGCCCCTCTCTAACTAGCTCTTTAAAAGCGGTGTAGTTCTATACTCAGTTCCATCCATTATTGTATCCTGAGATATATACATATATATATATATATATATATATATATATATATATATATATATATATATATATATATATATATATATATATATATATATATATATATTAGTATATTTTGGTAGCAGTCTTTCCTGTAGACATATATTATTAAATATGACCGAAAAAGTAAGATTAATAATTCTAACACGAATTTCTCAATCTTTCGTACATTTCTTTTCACTGTTGGTGGTAATTCAAAAATCAATTCTCCAAAATTCATTTTTATTTCTAGTCTGACGCGACACTTGAGCGCGTTTCGTAAAACTTATTACATTTTCAAAGACTTTAGTTAACACATACACAACTGAATAGAACTTACACATCTCCGATTTTGTTTATATCTACATTTGAGTGAGGTGGATGGGGTGAGGTGGTATTTAATAAGGTATTAATTTCATCAACACAAGCCAGAACATGAAACAATGGGTATTGAATAGAAGTGATTGTAGAAAGCCTATTGGTCCATATTTCTTGATGCTTCTATATTGGAGCGGAGTCTTGAGGTGGGTAGAATATAGTTGTGCATTAATTGGCTGTTGATTGCTGGTGTTGACTGACTTCTTGATGTGTAGTGCCTCGCAAACGTCAAGCCGCCTGCTATTGCTGTATCTATCGATGATTTCTGTGTTGTTTACTAGGATTTCTCTGGCGATGGTTTGGATGTGGGAAGAGATTATATGTTCCTTAATGGAGCCCTGTTGCTTATGCATCGTTAAACGCCTAGAAAGAGATGTTGTTGTCTTGCCTATATACTGGGTTTTTTGGAGCTTACAGTCCCTAAGAGGGCATTTGAAGGCATAGACGACGTTAGTCTCTTTTAAAGCGTTCTGTTTTGTGTCTGGAGAGTTTCTCATGAGTAGGCTGGCCGTTTTTCTGGTTTTATAGTAAATCGTCAGTTGTATCCTCTGATTTTTGTCTGTAGGGATAACGTTTCTATTAGCAATATCTTTCAGGACCCTTTCCTCCGTTTTATGAGCTGTGGAAAAGAAGTTCCTGTAAAATAGTCTAATAGGGGGTATAGGTGTTGTGTTGGTTGTCTCTTCAGAGGTTGCATGGCGTTTCACTTTCCTTCTTATGATGTCTTCGACGAAACCATTGGAGAAGCCGTTGTTGACTAGGACCTGCCTTACCCTACAGAGTTCTTCGTCGACTTGCTTCCATTCTGAGCTGTGGCTGAGAGCACGGTTGACATATGCGTTAACAACACTCCTCTTGTACCTATCTGGGCAGTCACTTTTGGCATTTAGGCACATTCCTATGTTCGTTTCCTTAGTGTGGAAACCTCCGCTCTTTTCCATGACTGTTACATCTAGAAAGGGCAGCTTCCCATCCTTTTCCATCTCGTAAGTGAAACGCAGCACGGAACTCTGCTCAAATGCCTCCTTCAACTCCTGCAGATGTCTGACATCAGGTACCTGTGTAAAAATTTCGTCAACATACCTGCAGTATATGGCCGGTTTCATGTTCATGTCGACTAAGACTTTTTGCTCGATGGTACCCATGTAGAAGTTTGCAAACAGGACACCTAGGGTAGAACCCATGGCGACCCCATCTACTTGCTTATACATGTGCCCATCCGGGCTCAAGAAGGGTGCCTCTTTAGTACAAGCTTGGAGTAGTTTCCTTAGGATATTTTCTGGTATGTCAAGAGGAGTACAGGCTGGATCACGATACACTCTGTCGGCTATCATCCCGATTGTCTCGTCCACTGGTACGTTAGTGAACAGCGATTCTACGTCCAACGAGGCTCTTATTCCTGTGGCCCGTGTGCCCCGCAGTAAGTCAACAAATTCCTTTGGCGACTTCAGGCTGAAGGCGCAAGGGACATAAGGAGTCAGCAGGCCGTTGAGTCGCTTCGCTAGTCTGTACGTGGGTGTGTGTATCTGGCTAATGATTGGCCGAAGTGGGTTTCCAGGCTTGTGTGTCTTGACATTTCCATACGCATATCCAGGTTTATATTCCCCAATAATCTTTGGCAGGTGGAGTCCTGATTTCTTGGCGTTCACAGTTTCGAATAGTCTGTTGACCTTTGCTTTCAATTCGGCTGTAGTGTCCTTCGTTACCCTTTGGAATTTAGTTTGGTCAGAGAGTATAAGGTTCATTTTCGCCAGATATTCGTCTTTTTTAAGAATGACGTATATTGGCGACTTGTCACCTCTTCTGACAACTATCTCCTTGTTCTCACGAAGGCTTTTGGCTGCCGCTTTGAGCTCGGGGGACAGTATGGTGCTTCTGTAATTGCCTCGATTCTTTCCTCCTTCCGCAATAAGTTCTGCTTGTAAGGTATCTTTGGTAGTGACCTTCTTTTGTGTCTCGAGGTCGAATATGTCGTCCAATAGAATTTCCAACTCCACTTTCCGGGCCATCTCACTCGGTCTGGACATAACGTGACAGTTTATGCCCAGATTTAGGAGAGTGACTTGGTCCTCAGTGAGGTTAATTCCTGCAAGGTTCAGGAAGCCATCTCTTGGTCGTGGAATTGCCATAGGTCCTCCATATAACGTTGTTAGTTTCTTGATAATCCTTGTTTCAGTGCTGAGGTGATGTCGGTCTGTAGATGATCGTCGGTGATGTAGTAGATCGTCGGCTTGACGTTTGCGAGGCATTACACATCAAGAAGTCAACACCAGCAATCAACAGCCAATTAATGCACAACTATATTCTACCCACCTCAAGACTCCGCTCCAATATAGAAGCATCAAGAAATATGGACCAATAGGCTTTCTACAATCACTTCTATTCAATACCCATTGTTTCATGTTCTGGCTTGTGTTGATGAAATTAATACCTTATTAAATACCACCTCACCCCATCCACCTCACTCAAATGTAGATATAAACAAAATCGGAGATGTGTAAGTTCTATTCAGTTGTGTATGTGTTAACTAAAGTCTTTGAAAATGTAATAAGTTTTACGAAACGCGCTCAAGTGTCGCGTCAGACTAGAAATAAAAATGAATTTTGGAGAATTGATTTTTGAATTACCACCAACAGTGAAAAGAAATGTACGAAAGATTGAGAAAATTCGTGTTAGAATTATTAATCTTACTTTTTCGGTCATATTTAATAATATATATATATACATATATATATATATATAAATATATATATAAATATATATCTATAAATATATATATATATATATAAATATATATATATATAATATATATATATATATATCATATATATATATATAATATATATATATATCAATATCAGGTTCAGCAGGTATCAGGTTTATATATATCAACAGGTTCCCTTGATGCAACTTATAACAAAGTTGTTACAACTTGTCAGAAGGATGGGGGGGGGGTTGTTACAAGTTGCGTCGTGTGTGTGACGGGATGTACTGCCTGTTCCCTCCTCCTCCCCAACTTGGTGATCCGACAACAAGGTCGAAGAGTCTCATAAATAAAGGTTTATGCCTTAACCTGTCCTGGACGGGGCATTGTTGCTGCTGGATACATGGCGTCCAGGTCGTTGTGTGCGTCCAGGTCGTTGTGTGCGTCCAGGTCGTTGTGTGCGTCCAGGTCGTTGTGGGCGTCCAGGTCGTTGTGTGCGTCCAGGTCGTTGTGTGCGTCCAGGTCGTTGTGTGCGCCCAGGTCGTTGTGTGCGTCCAGGTCGTTGTGTGTGTCCAGGTCGTTGTGTGCGTCCAGGTCGTTGTGTGCGTCCAGGTCGTTGTGTGCGTCCAGGTCGTTGTGTGCGTCCAGGTCGTTGTGGGCGTCCAGGTCGTTGTGTGCGTCCAGGTCGTTGTGTGCGTCCAGGTTGTTGTGTGACACAGTATTGGCCCGAGCTGCTGCTGGCTTCCTGCCTCTCATACTCCAGGCAAGCTGGCCTATATACACCCCATCATGTACTGTCCTCTACCCTTTGGTGTGTAGAGGTAACCTCTGTTGCTGTCGTCACTATATTAACCTCTGTTGCTGTCGTCACTATATTAACCTCTGTTGCTGTCGTCACTATATTAACCTCTGTTGCTGTCGTTACTATATTAACCTCTGTTGCTGTCGTCACTATATTAACCTCTGTTGCTGCCGTCACTGTATAAACCTCTGTTGCTGTCGTTACTATATTAACCTCTGTTGCTGTCGTCACTATATTAACCTCTGTTGCTGTCGTTACTATATTAACCTCTGTTGCTGTCGTCACTATATTAACCTCTGTTGCTGTCGTTACTATATTAACTCTGTTGCTGTCGTCACTATATTAACCTCTGTTGCTGTCGTCACTATATTAACCTCTGTTGCTGTCGTCACTATATAAACCTCTGTTGCTGTCGTCACTATATTAACCTCTGTTGCTGCCGTCACTATATTAACCTCTGTTGCTGTCGTCACTATATTAACCTCTGTTGTTGTCGTCACTATATTAACCCCTGTTGCTGTCGTCACTATATTAACCTCTGTTGCTGTCGTCACTATATTAACCTCTGTTGCTGTCGTCACTACTAGCCTCTGTTGCTGCCGTCACTATATTAACCTCTGTTGCTGTCGTCACTACTAGCCTCTGTTGCTGTCGTCACTATATTAACCTCTGTTGCTGTCGTCACTATATTAACCTCTGTTGTTGTCGTCACTATATTAACCTCTGTTGCCGCCGTCACTATATTTACCTCTGTTGCTGTCGTCACTATATTAACCTCTGTTGCTGTCGTTACTATATTAACTCTGTTGCTGTCGTCACTATATTAACCTCTGTTGCTGTCGTCACTATGTAAACCTCTGTTGCTGTCGTCACTATATTAACCTCTGTTGCTGTCGTCACTATATTAACCTCTGTTGCTGTCGTCACTATATTAACCTCTGTTGCTGTCGTCACTATATTAACCTCTGTTGCTGCCGTCACTATATTAACCTCTGTTGTTGTCGCCGCCATCCACTAACCCGAAAGCACAACCACAAACTGACAATAGATAAAATTAAACTTTAAAACCGATGACAGATAATTTACAGGTAACTTCGCATCGAAAACCGATAAGCCAATGACCACAAACCACTATGACAACCCACAGCCCACTGCCACAATCAACCATTACAAGCACACAAACAACGGCCACTCTCCAGCACCACACAGTGCGGCCAACCCACTCGCTACCAGAACAAATTCCAGAAGGAACATTAAGGGTCTCAAAAGTCGCTTGGATAAAGTTGGATATCAACAGGATGAACAACCCAGCGGGTTTTCTTCCTATTGGGAAGTGTTGTACATGCTGCTATGGCGGTGTGTCCACTCACAAGATGAGTGGCGCTGCCCAATACTGTCACTATGGCGGTGTGTCCACTCACAGGATGAGTGGCGCTGCCCAATACTGTCACTATGGCGGTGTGTCCACTCACAAGATGAGTGGCGCTGCCCAATACTGTCACTATGGCGGTGTGTCCACTCACAGGATGAGTGGCGCTGCCCAATACTGTCACTATGGCGGTATGTCCACTCACAAGATGAGTGGCGCTGCCCAATAAACTCGCCTCTCGGGGCAAAATTTATTTAACCATGGCTGCTGTCAGAGGCTACAAAATTACGTTGTTACTCGTTAGCTATAATTTACTTAAAACTCTGAAGACTGAAAATCGCCCAGAAATTTAGGAAAACAAAATATTGAAGATGAAAGAGGGAGACAGGAGAGCATGGTGAATTTACACCATAAAAGGAAAGAAATTACAGGAATTGGAAATAGAAAATATTTGGGAATGAACATAATGCCAACTCTGACACCAGAGGCACATCAAATCACAGAAACATCAGCGGCATATGGGATGCTGGCAGACATTGGAGCGGCGTTTAAAACCTAAATAATGACCATCTATATAGCCTACGTAAGACCAATAATACAATAAACAGCACCGGCATGGAATAATCATGGCCTGAAACCCAAAGCCGAATTTAAAATGTGCATTTATGGGAGCAGGTCAATGGCAGAGCTACGAGGACAGATTCAGAAAGCTAAATATTCCCAAAGCTAAGAGGAGAGAAGGAACAGGGTATATGATCACTACATACAAGATACTGGAGGGGGAGGGGAGATAATGTGGATAAGGCATTTTTATATATAAAACAGACATAAGTGGAAGCTTCAGACGTGAGCTTAATAACAATAAGACAATACTCGTACCCTCTATGGGCGGTCAACAAGTGGAGTGCGCTGAAAGCAGTCGTCGTGGAAGCCACCTCCATCCACAGCTTGGAGACAAAATAAATTAAAATTCTAATGCAAGGGTGGCAGGCGGGGCCATATAGAGCTATACTCTCTCTTACCTGTCTTCTTGGTTTGAACCTGTTGTTAGTTTCGCGGGGATCAACGTCCTCATGGCCCGGTCTCTGACCCGGCCTCCTGGTTAGGTGTCTGGTCAACCAGGCTGTTGGACGCAGCTGCTCGTAGCTTGGCGTAAGAGTCACAGCCTGGTTGTTCAAGTATCCTTTAAAGGTATTTAGCACGTTCTCTCGTGAACACTGTGAAAGGCCGGCCAGTAATGCCCCGGAAGTGAGATGAAAAGTCTTGGGCCTTTTGATGTTGATTTAATTCTCTCTCAACCATTGCAACTCATCATTTCAACAAGGCTATTTTGCACTTCCTGCCATGCCCCCTGGTCTCGTGTGGAGGTGTTTCCGTGTGTGCAGAATTCCAACCAGTCCCGCGAATATTTTCCAAGTGTAGATTGTTGTATAATACACTAACAATTTCCTTTGTTCTTCAGGTACGTGGTATTGAGAGATTGCAGTGCAGTCCTGCAGGTAAGATTATCAAATACAGTGTTGTATAATACATTTTTGATTATACATCAATGAAGTCTTAAATATGCCAACAAATAATGGTTTAATTAAGCGTAATTAACATTGAATTTCAAACAGCTTCATTAGCAGTGTTTAAAATATGTGCGTTGTTAATTATGGTATGTAACGGGGAGTTTAAGACCCCAGCCCTGCCTCCTCTCCCCCAGCCCTGCCTCCTCGCTCCCAGCCCTGCCTCCTCACCCGCAGCCCTGCCTCCTCACCCACAGCCCTGCCTCCTCACCCGCAGCCCTGCCTCCTCTCCCCCAGCCGTGCCTCCTCACCCCAGCCCTGCCTCCTCTCCCCCAGCCCTGCCTCCTCACCCCAGCCCTGCCTCCTCACCCGCAGCCCTGCCTCCTCACCCGCAGCCCTGCCTCCTCACCCGCAGCCCTGCCTCCTCACCCCCAGCCGTGCCTCCTCACCCCAGCCGTGCCTCCTCACCCCAGCCCTGCCTCCTCACCCCAGCCCTGCCTCCTCACCCCAGCCCTGCCTCCTCACCCCAGCCGTGCCTCCTCACCCCAGCCGTGCCTCCTCACCCCAGCCGTGCCTCCTCACCCCCAGCCGTGCCTCCTCACCCCCAGCCGTGCCTCCTCACCCCCAGCCGTGCCTCCTCACCCCAGCCCTGCCTCCTCACCCCAGCCCTGCCTCCTCACCCCCAGCCCTGCCTCCTCACCCCAGCCCTGCCTCCTCTCCCCAGCCCTGCCTCCTCTCCCCAGCCCTGCCTCCTCTCCCCAGCCCTGCCT
The DNA here is from genome assembly GCF_040958095.1 of Procambarus clarkii. Taxonomy (NCBI): domain Eukaryota; kingdom Metazoa; phylum Arthropoda; class Malacostraca; order Decapoda; family Cambaridae; genus Procambarus; species Procambarus clarkii. The sequence continues at coordinate 17,229,019 of NC_091171.1, forward strand.
CCTCTCCCCAGCCCTGCCTCCTCACCCCCAGCCCTGCCTCCTCACCCCCCAGCCCTGCCTCCTCACCCCCAGCCCTGCCTCCTCACCCTCAGCCCTGCCTCCTCACCCCCAGCCCTGCCTCCTCACCCCCAGCCCTGCCTCCTCTCCCCAGCCCTGCCTCCTCTCCCCAGCCCTGCCTCCTCTCCCCAGCCCTGCCTCCTCTCCCCAGCCGTGCCTCCTCACCCCCAGCCCTGCTTCCTCACCCCAGCCCTGCCTCCTCACCCCAGCCCTGCCTCCTCACCCCCAGCCCTGCCTCCTCACCCCAGCCCTGCCTCCTCACCCGCAGCCCTGCCTCCTCACCCCAGCCCTGCCTCCTCACCCCAGCCCTGCCTCCTCACCCCAGCCCTGCCTCCTCACCCCAGCCCTGCCTCCTCACCCGCAGCCCTGCCTCCTCACCCGCAGCCCTGCCTCCTCACCCCCAGCCCTGCCTCCTCACCCCCAGCCCTGCCTCCTCACCCCCAGCCCTGCCTCCTCACCCCAGCCGTGCCTCCTCACCCCCAGCCGTGCCTCCTCACCCCAGCCCTGCCTCCTCACCCCAGCCGTGCCTCCTCACCCAGCCGTGCCTCCTAACCCCAGCCGTGCCTCCTCACCCCAGCCCTGCCTCCTCACCCCCAGCCCTGCCTCCTCACCCCCAGCCCTGCCTCCTCACCCCCAGCCCTGCCTCCTCACCCCCAGCCCTGCCTCCTCACCCCCCAGCCCTGCCTCCTCACCCCAGCCCTGCCTTCTCACCCCAGCCGTGCCTCCTCACCCCAGCCCTGCCTCCTCACCCCAGCTCTGCCTCCTCACCCCAGCCCTGCCTCCTCACCCCCAGCCCTGCCTCCTCACCCTCAGCCCTGCCTCCTCACCCCCAGCCCTGCCTCCTCACCCCCCAGCCCTGCCTCCTCACACCCCAGCCCTGCCTCCTCACACCCCAGCCCTGCCTCCTCACCCCAACCCTGCCTCCTCACCCCAACCCTGCCTCCTCACCCCCAACCCTGCCTCCTCACCCCCTAACCCTGCCTCCTCACCCCAGCCCTGCCTCCTCACCCCCAGCCCTGCCTCCTCACCCCCCAACCCTGCCTCCTCACCCCAACCTAACCCTGCCTCCTCACCCTCAACCCTGCCTCCTCACCCCCTAACCCTGCCTCCTCACCCCAGCCCTGCCTCCTCACCCCTACCCTACCTCCTCACCCCCAAACCCTGCCTCCTCACCCCCTAACCCTGCCTCCTCACCCCAGCCCTGCCTCCTCACCCCAACCCTGCCTCCTCACCCCCTAACCCTGCCTCCTCACCCCAACCCTGCCTCCTCACCCCAACCCTGCCTCCTCACCCCCCCACAACCCTGCCTCCTCACCCCCCTAACCCTGCCTCCTCACCCCCCTAACCCTGCCTCCTCACCCCCCTAACCCTGCCTCCTCACCCCCCTAACCCTGCCTCCTCACCCCCAACCCTGCCTCCTCACCCCCTAACCCTGCCTCCTCACCCCAACCCTGCCTCCTCACCCCCCACAACCCTGCCTCCTCACCCCCTAACCCTGCCTCCTCACCCCCCCTAACCCTGCCTCCTCACCCCCCTAACCCTGCCTCCTCACCCCCAACCCTGCCTCCTCACCCCCTAACCCTGCCTCCTCACCCCAACCCTGCCTCCTCACCCCCCACAACCCTGCCTCCTCACCCCCCACAACCCTGCCTCCTCACCCCCTAACCCTGCCTCCTCACCCCCCTAACCCTGCCTCCTCACCCCCCTAACCCTGCCTCCTCACCCCCCTAACCCTGCCTCCTCACCCCCCTAACCCTGCCTCCTCACCCCCAACCCTGCCTCCTCACCCCCCTAACCCTGCCTCCTCACCCCCCTAACCCTGCCTCCTCACCCCCCTAACCCTGCCTCCTCACCCCCCACAACCCTGCCTCCTCACCCCCCTAACCCTGCCTCCTCACCCCCCTAACCCTGCCTCCTCACCCCCCTAACCCTGCCTCCTCACCCCCCTAACCCTGCCTCCTCACCCCCCTAACCCTGCCTCCTCACCCCCCTAACCCTGCCTCCTCACCCCCCTAACCCTGCCTCCTCACCCCCCTAACCCTGCCTCCTCACCCCCCTAACCCTGCCTCCTCACCCCCCTAACCCTGCCTCCTCACACCCCTAACCCTGCCTCCTCACCCCCCTAACCCTGCCTCCTCACCCCCCTAACCCTGCCTCCTCACCCCCAACCCTGCCTCCTCACCCCCCTAACCCTGCCTCCTCACCCCCCTAACCCTGCCTCCTCACCCCCCTAACCCTGCCTCCTCACCCCCCACAACCCTGCCTCCTCACCCCCCTAACCCTGCCTCCTCACCCCCCTAACCCTGCCTCCTCACCCCCCTAACCCTGCCTCCTCACCCCCCTAACCCTGCCTCCTCACCCCCTAACCCTGCCTCCTCACCCCCCTAACCCTGCCTCCTCACCCCCCTAACCCTGCCTCCTCACCCCCCTAACCCTGCCTCCTCACCCCCCTAACCCTGCCTCCTCACCCCCCTAACCCTGCCTCCTCACCCCCTAACCCTGCCTCCTCACCCCCTAACCCTGCCTCCTCACCCCCCACAACCCTGCCTCCTCACCCCCCTAACCCTGCCTCCTCACCCCCCTAACCCTGCCTCCTCACCCCCTAACCCTGCCTCCTCACCCCCTAACCCTGCCTCCTCACCCCCTAACCCTGCCTCCTCACCCCAACCTAACCCTGCCTCCTCACCCCCCTAACCCTGCCTCCTCACCCCCCACAACCCTGCCTCCTCACCCCCCTAACCCTGCCTCCTCACCCCCCTAACCCTGCCTCCTCACCCCCTAACCCTGCCTCCTCACCCCCTAACCCTGCCTCCTCACCCCAACCTAACCCTGCCTCCTCACCCCCCTAACCCTGCCTCCTCACCCCCCACAACCCTGCCTCCTCACCCCCCTAACCCTGCCTCCTCACCCCCCTAACCCTGCCTCCTCACCCCCTAACCCTGCCTCCTCACCCCCTAACCCTGCCTCCTCACCCCCTAACCCTGCCTCCTCACCCCAACCTAACCCGTGTGATAGGTGAGCGAAGAAGACATCCATTGGGGGGAACAATTAAGTTCAGGTGCGTGTCAACACCCGCGGTGTTCCGTGAGCAGTTACCCGTCCACTCTGCCCTCAGCAAGAGTCTTGAGGGTTACCATTGACGCCACATTAGTTACTTCTCCCGCCAGCGGCTCCTAACACCATGTGTGTTGCATCATCACAGGAGTGTTGCCGGCGGTGGATCAGATCTTGCAGGAGATGCTGCAGCTCAAGATGAGGTCACCTCCCCCCATCCTCTGGTAACATGATGGGTGTGCTCACCTATAGTTGTGCTTGCAGGGGGGTTGAGCTTTGGCTCTTTGGTCCCGCCTCTCAACTGTCAGTCAACTGGTGTACAGGTTCCTGACACACCCCGGGTGTGTGTCGCTGGGGTGGGGGGGGGGGTTGTCCGGCAAGGAGGGGGGTGTACCTGTATATATGATAATGATCAATAAATACGGAGTACATTTAAGGTGCTGAGAAGGGCATTTTAAGATGTCGTCCTCACAGGATGGTTAGTCGTGTAGGGCCTTGTGCTCGGTGTCGCCACCACTTTGGGTGTATTCCTCCTTTGGGTGTATATATATATATAATTTTTTTTTATTAACATTAGGTACATCTGCATTAGTGCAGCTGCCCTAGACTATATGAAGTGGAGTACAGTGTGTCAAAAAAGCTAACTAGGTGATGCCAAAAAATCCCCATCACACAGGATGGTTAGTCATACAGAGGCATGTGATAAGCAGTTTGCACTGGCAGACTCTGGAAGCATTTTGAGGATATCACCAACACAAGATTGAATAAGATAGCAGTGGTAATACAAGTCCCCATCTCGCAGGATGGTTAGTCATACAGGGCCATATGTTTAGTAGCCTGCACTGGCAAATTTTGGGTACACTGTGAGAATATCTTCAAGAATACGAGAGTGAATAAAGTAATTGCAAAGCTCCAGGTACCTCATGCCAACTGGTCTGAAAGGTCTAATAACTGGGCATTCAGTGATGTAGTGTGGGAGATCATGCCGTAGTTCCTGCTCAGAGTTTGCAAGTGGAGTGCTCAGGATTGGGAGATCCGTCACCTGCAGCCACCTGCCACAGGTAACGGTAACCCAACCTGATCCTTGCAACCACTGTGTCGCACAGTCTAGTGGACGTTTTGTGCTGCCCATAGATATAGGTTTCAGATCTGAACAAATCATAGCTTTTTATACTAGTACTTTCAGTAAGATTATCAAATACAGTGTTGTATAATACATTTTTGATTATACATCAATGAAGTCTTAAATATGCCAACAAATAATGGTTTAATTAAGCGTAATTAACATTGAATTTCAAACAGCTTCATTAGCAGTGTTTAAAATATGTGCGTTGTTAATTATGGTATGTAACGGGGAGTTTAAGACCCCAGCCCTGCCTCCTCTCCCCCAGCCCTGCCTCCTCGCTCCCAGCCCTGCCTCCTCACCCGCAGCCCTGCCTCCTCACCCACAGCCCTGCCTCCTCACCCGCAGCCCTGCCTCCTCTCCCCCAGTCGTTGGGAGTCAGTAATTTCTTTTCTATCAGACCTGAGTGTTTGGACCAATACAGTTTTGACAGCAGATATGGGGATACCTAGATCTAATTCAACTTCGTCTTTGTTACACGCTAATTTGGCTGCAATGTCTGTCTCATTATGATGGGTTATATTTATGTGTGAAGGTATCCATACAAAGGAGATTCGAGACCCTTTACTCTGTGCATCAATTAGGTCATTTATAATTGGGAGTATGAGGTTCTTGCTGTCGATCTTCCAGGAGAAGTTTTCGATTGCTTGAAGAGCAGACTTTGAATCACAAAATATTATTCCTCCTCCAATGTTTTTTAATGTACTGGTAGCTAAGTGCAATGCTGCTAGTTCTGCTTGTGTGGAGGTCAGCCACTTGTTTAACCTGACACTGACAGTCTTTGTGCAAATATTATTTCTATAAAACCTACATGCCGCTGCAGTCCGTCCAGTAGAGGATTGGACTGAGCCGTCGGTGTAGACACAGTGCTCGTGAGATCTTAGACTCTCGATGGAGGAGGCAATTGTTTCAAGAGTGACAGCTTTGAGAAGAGCAAGATTCTCATTATCTTTCTTGGTGACAGGTGTGTATGATACTTGAATGGTGGGGTACAGATAAAGAGGAATATCAGAGACTGGTAGATTGCACTTAAAAGGAATGTTAAGTTTAATGAGATTGTAAGCATTGTTGCTCAGCCAATTATCATAAAAGGAGTGAGTTGGTATATCGGCACCAGTCAAGAGGCTGTTAACAGCACTAAGTAATTTGTCTCTGAGCAATGCAGGAGATGTAGGATCTCTCATGACTTTAAGACAGAAGGTAGTGTTAACTTGCATTATTCTCTCAAGTATGGTTGGAAGCTTCAGTTCTTTCCGCATGTTGATGATTCTTGTGCATCTTGGAGCACCAAGAATTATCCTCATGGCCTCATTCTGTATTACTTCAAGTTTGTCCAACACAGAGGAGGGGAAATTAATTAAGTGCAGAGCATTATAATCAACGAGAGATCTAACGAACATCATATAGAATAGTCTAGCATATTTAATATTGATACCAATATTCTTACCAGTAAGTGTTCTCAATGGTTTTAGTCTTTCTTTTAACCTACGGTGTAGATCATTTACAATGTCACTGTTAATACCAACTCCAAGGTATTTGTGCTGCCCACACGTTTCAATGTTCTGGTTGTTGACCTTGAAAGCTATGGGGACATGAGTTTTTTCTTGGGGATGGAGAACTCTGGATTTAGTTATAGAGATAACAAGACCACATTCAATGCTTTTAGCAGCATATTTTATTTTTTAACATGCGTTCTTATCTTTAAATCTACGGCTGAACCAATTCACAGTTCATAATGTATGGGTTTGTGATCACTTTTCCTGTTAAGTCGGGCGTCCCTTGTGGCTAGTAGATAACGGTAAATATTGTTAGTTGCGTTACTATTGTGTAGTGAAGACCGAGACCTAAATGTGTTGTGGTCAACTGTTTATTATTATTGTGGTGTTAAGAATGACTGAATTTTGGGTTACATTTGTTAATTCTGAATGTCGGTAATTGCTAATATGTCAAATGAGCTTCGTCTTTGTCACCTGCAAGAAATGTTGTAAGAAATATTTGTGGGAAGATGAATATTGATTTCCCGAGCAAGAGTTGTCGAAAGAAGAACATTTATATTGAGAAGTATGGCAGTGACAGGTGCAATAGCTGAGGAAGTTTGTATATGCCTCACGTTGGAGGGGTTTCAATGGGCAGGCGGGCAGGTGGGCAGCCTAGCAGGCAGGCAGGCAGGCAGGCAGGCAGGCAGGCAGGTGGGCAACCTAGCAGGCAGGCAGGTGGGGAGCCTAGCAGGCAGGCAGACAAGCCGGTACGCAATAAGGAAGATAACGGGAGGTCGGCGGACCAGCAGGTATTGAGCTCGGGCAAGCAGGGACTTATGGAGGACAAGTATTAAAGCGTCTCTGGCGATTTCAATGCATCGTCCAGAAATAATCTCCCTCAGATCTGTGTTAATGAGAGAGAAGCAGCGACAGAGTATGATGTTACGACTGTGACGCCCCAGCCTGCGTCACCGTGCTCACTGTGACGCCCCAGCCTGCGTCACCGTGCTCACCGTAACCCAGCCTGCGTCACCGTACTCACTGTGACTCAGCCTGCGTCACCGTGCTCACCGTAACCCAGCCTGCGTCACCAATCAAATCAAATAAATGCTCTAAATTGCCCAAACCTAACCTAACCGAGGAGACACAAATAGAAAACGTGAACAGCCCGTCACCTTTGCAAGTCGGAATGATTTATAGTACATCATATTATGGCCGCCGGGGAAGTCATACGTCAAAATGCAATATGGTGTTCGAGAGGACAGGTGGCAGTGGTGCGTACTGTTGTGTGACGGTAACCTGTCCTCGGGCTCAAGGGGGCTCAACCTGTCCTCGGGCTCAAGGGGGCTCAACCTGTCCTCGGGCTCAAGGAGGCTCAACCTGTCCTCGGGCTCAAGAAGGGTCAACCTTTCCTCGGGCTCAAGGGGGCTCAACCTGTTCTCGGGCTCAAGGGGGCTCAACCTGTCCTCGGGCTCAAGGGGGCTCAACCTGTCCTCGGGCTCAAGGGGGCTTAACCTGTCCTCGGGCTCAAGGGGGGTTCAACCTGTCCTCGGGCTCAAGGGGGCTCAACCTGTCCTCGGGCTCAAGGCGGCTCAACCTGTCCTCGAACTCAAGAAGGCTCAACCTGTCCTCGGGCTCAAGGCGGCTCAACCTGTCCTCGAGCTCAAGGCGCCTCAACCTGTCCTCGGGCTCAAGAAGGTTCAACCTGTCCTCGGGCTCAAGAAGGTTCAACCTGTCCTCGGGCTCAAGAAGGCTCAACCTGTCCTCGGGCTCAAGAAGATTCAACCTGTCCTCGGGCTCAACCTGTCCTCGGGCTCAACCTGTCCTCGGGCTCAAGGCGGCTCAACCTGTCCTCGGGCTCAAGGGGGCTCAACCTGTCCTCGGGTTCAAGGGGGCTCAATCTGTCCTCGGGCTCAAGGCGGCTCAACCTGTCCTCGGGCTCAAGGCGGCTCAACCTGTCCTCGGGCTCAAGGCGGCTCAACCTGTCCTCGGGCTCAAGGTGGCTCAACCTGTCCTCGGGCTCAAGGCGGCTCAACCTGTCCTCGAGCTCAAGGCGGCTCAACCTGTCCTCGAGCTCAAGGCGGCTCAACCTGTCCTCGGGTAGTAGGTAGTAGGTCTAAGAGACCCAACAAGCGAGAAGGAATATTCAATCAATTCAATTTCAACAATAAGAGGATTGACTGGGAAAAAATAAATGTAGACCTTGCAACCATTCAATGGGAGACGGTCTTAAGCGACAAAACTCCCACACAGGGAATAGCTCAACTGACAGCTGAAGCTTACAAGGTCTGCTTGAAGCACGTACCTGTGAGGAGGGGCAGAAAGAGGACCACTCTAGAAAGAGAACGGAGACGACTGTACAGGAGAAGGAAAAAAATAACGGAAATGCTTCGGCAGACACAACTATCACAAGCAAGGAAAACAAGCCTAAGCAGGGAGATTGAGGAAATAGAACAAACGTTGAAGCGATCATATGAGTCTGAGGAAATGGAATTGGAACAGAAAGCTATACAAGAGATAAGGAAAAATCCGAAATATTTTTTCACATACGCAAAATCAAAATCCAAAACCTCGACCAGTATTGGACCGTTAATTACAAATGAAGGTACGTACACAGAGGACAACAAAGAGATTAGTGAAATTCTAAGAAGCCAGTATGAGGCTATGTTTAGCACACCAATAAACAACATGAAAGTTGATGACCCAGACAGCTTCTTTATGAATGACATTCAAGCTGCAGATAATATAACGGATATTACCACAAACTCGGAAGACTTTGAAAGAGAAATTGATAATATGCCTATGCACTCAGCTCCTGGGCCTGACTCATGGAATTCAATATTCATAAAGAAATGTAAAGTACCAGTAGCGAGAGCACTCAGCGTAATATGGAGAAAGAGCCTGGATACAGGGGAGATACCAGCAGCACTTAAATCTGCAGATATAGCTCCGTTGCACAAGGGGGGGAGTAAAGCCTTGGCAAAAAATTATAGGCCAGTTGCACTAACATCACACATAATAAAAGTGTTTGAAAGAGTGATTAGGAATCAAATTTCTAGTTTTATGGAAAACAATGAATTGCACAATCCAGGACAACATGGATTTAGAGCGGGAAGATCCTGTCTGTCACAGTTACTCAACCACTATGACAAAATCACAGAAGCCCTAGAAGAAAAGCAAAATGCAGATGTTGTATACACAGACTTTGCAAAGGCGTTCGACAAATGTGACCATGGGGTGATAGCTCACAAAATGAGGTCAATGGGAATAACTGGAAAAGTAGGACGCTGGATACTCAATTTCCTGTCGAACAGAACACAAAGAGTAACAGTCAATCAGATAAAATCGAGTCCAAGCGATGTTAAAAGCTCTGTACCTCAAGGTACAGTCCTTGCACCGCTACTGTTCCTTATTCTCATATCTGATATAGACAAAAATACACGCCACAGCTTCGTGTCGTCCTTTGCAGATGACACAAAAATCAGCATGAAAATTACCTCTGCTGAAGACATTGAAAAACTACAAGCAGATGTCAACAAAGTTTTTGATTGGGCAGCAGAAAATAACATGATGTTTAACAGTGATAAATTTCAGGTACTCAGGTACGGCAAAAATGAGGATCTGAAACATAATACAGGGTACAAAACACAATCGAATCTTCCCATAGTAGGAAAACAGCATGTCAAGGATTTGGGAATAATGATGTCCGACGATCTAACGTTTAGGGAGCATAACCAAGCAAATATCGCGTCAGCCAGAAAAATGATCGGATGGATTACGAGAACTTTCAAATCCAGGGATCCCATCACAATGGTTGTACTCTTCAAGTCACTTGTGCTGTCCCGTCTCGAGTACTGCTCAGTACTCACTTCCCCCTTCAGAGCAGGAGAGATTGCTGAAATAGAGGGAATACAGAGAACATATACGGCACGCATAGACGAGATAAAACACCTAAATTATTGGGATCGTCTCAAAGCTCTCCAAATGTACTCTCTAGAAAGGAGACGAGAGAGATACCAAATAATATACACCTGGAAAATACTGGAGGGTCAGGTCCCAAATCTACACAGTAAAATAACAACGTACTGGAGTGAACGATATGGAAGAAAATGCAAGATTGAACCTGTGAAGAGCAGAGGTGTCATAGGCACAATCAGAGAGCACTGTATAAACATCAGGGGTCCGCGGTTGTTCAACGTCCTCCCAGCGAGCATAAGAAATATTGCCGGAACAACCGTGGACATCTTCAAGAGAAAACTGGACGGTTTTCTAAGAGAAGTTCCGGATCAGCCGGGCTGTGGTGGGTACGTGGCCCTGCGGGCCGCTCCAAGCAACAGCCTGGTGGACCAAACTCTCACAAGTCGAGCCTGGCCTCGGGCCGGGCTTGGGGAGTAGAAGAACTCCCAGAACCCCATCAACCAGGTATCAACCAGGTATCGGGCTCAAGAAGGTTCAACCTGTCCTCGGGCTCAAGAAGGTTCAACCTGACCTCGGGCTCAAGAAGGCTCAACCTGTCTTCGGGCTCAAGAAGATTCAACCTGTCCTCGGGCTCAAGAAGGTTCAACCTGTCCTCGGGCTCAAGAAGGCTCAACCTGTCTTCGGGCTCAAGAAGATTCAACCTGTCCTCGGGCTCAAGAACGTTCAACCTGTCCTCGGGCTCAGGAACGTTCAACCTGTCCTCGGGCTCAACCTGTCCTCGGGCTCAAGGCGGCTCAACCTGTCCTCGGGCTCAAGGGGGCTCAACCTGTCCTCGGGCTCAAGGCGGCTCAACCTGTCCTCGGGCTCAAGGCAGCTCAACCTGTCCTCGGGCTCAAGGCGGCTCAACCTGTCCTCGGGCTCAAGGCGGCTCAACCTGTCCTATCACAAGTCAGGAATATAAACCTAAACAGGGAGGTAGTAGAAATAGAGCAGACGCTGAAGCGATCATACGAGTCTGAGGAAATGAAATTGGAACTGAAAGCTATATAATTTATTGGATGATAAAGAAACATACAAAATATTTTTTTTTTACATATGCAAAATAAAAAATTAAAAACCTTTACCAGTATTGGACCATTAATTACAGCTGAAGGTTCGTACACAGAGGATGACAAAGAAATTAGTGAAATTTTAAGAAGCCAGTATGAGGCTATGTTTAGCACACCAATAAATAACATGAAAGTTGAGGATCCAAACAGTTTCTTTATTAATGACGTCCTAGCTGCAGATAATATAACTGATATTAACAATAACTCAGAAGACTTTAAAAGAGAAATTAACAACATGCCCATGCACTCAGCCCCTGGTCCTGACTCATGGAATTCAATATTCATAAAGAAATGTAAAATACCAGTAGCGCGAGCGCTCAGTGTAATATAGAGAAAGAGCTTGGATACAGGGGGGTATACCAGCTGCACTTAAATCTGCAGATATAGTTCCTCTGCACAAGGGGGGGTTATCTTGAGATCTTGAGGTTATCTTGAGATGATTTCGGGCTTTTTTTTAGTGTCCCACGGCCCGGTCCTCCGCCAGGCCTCCACCCCCCAGGAAGCAGCCCGTGACAGCTGACTAACACCCAGGTACCTATTTTACTGCTAGGTAACAGGGGCATAGGGTGAAAGAAACTCTGCCCATTGTTTCTCGCCGGCACCTGGGATCGAACCCAGGACCACAGGATCACAAGTCCAGCGTGCTGTCCGCTCGGCCGACCGGGGTAGTAAAGCTTTGGCAAAAAATTATAGACCAGTTTCACTTGTCGTACTGGGAAGTTGAACTATTGTCACACATAATAAAAGTTGTTGAAAGAGTGATTAGAAATCAAATTTCTAGTTTTATGGAAAATAATGAATTTCACAACCCAGGACAACATGGATTTAGAGAGGAATAATAAGAATAACTGGTAAAGTTGGGCGTTGGATTTTTAACTTTCTGTTAAACAGAATGCAGAGTGAGACGGTCAATCAAATAAGATCAAGCCCAAGTGCAGTGAAAAGCTGTGTACCCCAGGGCACAGTCCTTGCACCGCTGCTATTTCTCATTCTTATCTCTGATATAGGCAAAAATACTAGTCACACCTTCGAGTCATCCTGATGATATAAAAATCAGCATGAAAATTTCCACTGAAGAAGACACTGAAAAACTACAGGCAGATATTAAGTCTTCGATTGGGCAACTGAAAATAACATGATGTTTAACGGTGACAAGTTCAGGTACTTTGGTATAGTGGAAACGAGGAAGTTAAACGAAACACAGTGTACAGGACACAATCAGACCTACTCATAGAAGGAAAGATCTACTCACAGAATGTAAAAGATCTGGGAATTATGATGTCTGTCATGACCTGACCTTTAGTGAACATAACCGAGGAAATATAGTGGCGGCCAGGAAAATGATCGGATGGATTATGAGAAGGTTCAAATCCAGAGATCCCACAGCAATGCAAATACTAGTTATCTGTCCAGTTTTCTGTTTTGGGTCCTCTGGTAAGTTAGGATAAGGACACTTTAAATTGACCGTTTTCTTGGCGTTGGGGAAACCGTAGAACGACGGGTTCTGCCATCATTCGAGTCGGGTGCAAACCATTTTTCATTCACAAACAGCAGGGAAAAAAAAAAAAAAAAAAAAAAAAGCAGGGGGAGGGGGGGGGCTATGTGGCTGTTGGAGTAACGAGCAGTTGTCCTTTTGTTGATGGGGACGGGCAGGTGACGGAGGTAATGACTGTTAAGGCGGTTATTGCTATGAAAACAGTATCGGAAACCCAATTGGGTCGTCAATTCAGCGCAAGTACCATGAGCCTTGTGGCGATAACTCAAGACTGCGGGTGATACGCCCCCACAGGTCTTGGGAATATCCAAGTGTTGTGTGCATGTGGTCTCCTCACCCATCTTAAGGCTCCTAGGAGAGAGAGAGAGGTGTTGTGATTTATTGTGTTACAAGTACTAGCGGGAGGTACCTATTAATTATAACCTGTTTTGGGTAGTGTATATATGAGTTATGTACCAGTAATGTGTGCTTGGTGGCGGTAACGTTTACACTCCGGATGGTAAAGATGTGTGTGTGTGTGTGTGTGTGTGTGTGTGTGTGTGTGTGTGTGTGTGTGTGTGTGTGTGTGTGTGTGTGAGTGTGTGTGAGTGTGTGTGAGTGTGTGTGAGTGTGTGTGAGTGAGTGTGTGTGAGTGTGTGTGTGTGTGTGTGTGAGTGTGTGTGAGTGTGTGTGAGTGTGTGTGTGTGTGTGTGTGTGTGTGTGTGTGTGTGTGTGTGTGTGTGTGTGTGTGCTTTTTTAATCAAATAATTTTTTAGAAATATTAACTTTATAATGTCTGATTTGAATCGTTCTGTCTTGACATTTATAGTGTTCATAGCGGTTAGTTTCTTATTGCCTGTTGGTGAGAATAACGAGGTGATTGTTCGCTAAGTACAGTTTTCCTGCTGGAGTTGAAGCTTAATACCGGCGTGCAAAATTATCTTTTATGACGTTTGTGTTTTTTTTAATATTAATTGGAGTAGTTATTACTGTTTCGCCATTACTAGTGGTGTTAAATTGTTACTAAACTGTCTTGTGAAGATTGAAGCATTGAAGCATTCTTGGTTCTTAGTTGAGTGAAGTGTTTGGTGCGACCAACTTATATATACAAGCTTGCTGGACCAAGTTATGACAAGTGGAGCCTGGCCCCAGGCCGGCCTTGGGGAATAGAACTCTTGAAACTCTCACCAGGTATGAAGGCATGGCTGGAGATGGATTGCACCTGGGAATACCTGGAGAGGGTTCTAGGAGTTCTACTCCCCGAGCTCGGCCTGAGGCCAGGCTAGACTTGTGATAACTTCGTCCAACAGGCTGTTGCTTGGAGCGACTCGAAGGTTCTCATATCCACTACAGCTCGGTTGGTCCAGCACTTCTTGCAGTAACTTATCTAAGTGTTTCTTGAAGATATCCACCTTCGTTCCGGCAGTACTGTGTTTCTAATGCTTGTTGGGACATAGCCTCATACTGGCCTTTTAAGATTTCACTGATTTCTTTGTCATCCTCTGTGTACGAACCTTCAGTTGTAAGTGAAGGTCCAATACTGTTGGAGTTTTTTTATTTTTATTTTTCATATGTGAAAAATATTTTTTATTTTTCTTTATCTCTTGTATAGGTTTCTGTTCCAATTCCAGTTCCTCAGACGCGTGTGATCGTTTCAGCATCTGCTCTATTTCTTCGATCCCCGTTTTAGATTTATTTTTCTTTATTTTGAAAGTTGTCTGGTAAAGAATTTCCGGGATTTTTCTTCCTGTACAGTCTGAGATCTCTTTCAAGAGTGGTCTTCTCTCTGACCCTCCTCACAGGACGGGAGACATCTCCCGTCACGCAGGGTGCAGTCGCACCTCCACAGATCTCCATTATCAGCTCTTGATACTGGTAATGAGTCAAAAGGGCCACCACTTACGGGATATTCATGCCCGTGCCACCTTTTGGGTGGCTTAATCTTCATCAATCAATCAATCAATCTCCTCACAGGCACGTGCTTGACGCAGATCTTGCCTGCTTCAGCTGGGGAGTACCTTGCCGTTGGTGGGGGGTATCTTGCCGTTGGTGGGGGGTATCTTGCCGTTGGTGGGGGGCACTTTGCCGTTGGTGGGGGTACCTTGCCGTTGGTGGGGGGCACTTTGCCGTTGGTGGGGGGCACTTTGCCGTTGGTGGGGGGTACCTTGCCGTTGGTGGGGGGCACTTTGCCGTTGGTGGGGGTACCTTGCCGTTGGTGGGGGGCACTTTGCCGTTGGTGGGGGGTACCTTGCCGTTGGTGGGGGGTACCTTGCCGTTGGTAGGGGGTACCTTGCCGTTGGTGGGGGGCACTTTGCCGTTGGTGGGGGGTACCTTGCCGTTGGTGGGGGGTACCTTGCCGTTGGTAGGGGGTACCTTGCCGTTGGTGGGGGGCACTTTGCCGTTGGTGGGGGGTACCTTGCCGTTGGTAGGGGGTACCTTGCCGTTGGTGGGGGGCACTTTGCCGTTGGTGGGGGGTACCTTGCCGTTGGTAGGGGGTACCTTGCCGTTGGTAGGGGGTACCTTGCCGTTGGTGGGGGCACTTTGCCGTTGGTGGGGGGCACTTTGCCGTTGGTGGGGGGTACCTTGCCGTTGGTGGGGGGCACTTTGCCGTTGGTGGGGGTACCTTGCCGTTGGTGGGGGGCACTTTGCCGTTGGTGGGGGGTACCTTGCCGTTGGTGGGGGGTACCTTGCCGTTGGTAGGGGGTACCTTGCCGTTGGTAGGGGGTACCTTGCCGTTGGTGGGGGTACCTTGCCGTTGGTAGGGGGTACCTTGCCGTTGGTGGGGGGCACTTTGCCGTTGGTGGGGGTACCTTGCCGTTGGTGGGGGGTACCTTGCCGTTGGTAGGGGGTACCTTGCCGTTGGTGGGGGTACCTTGCCGTTGGTGGGGGGTACCTTGCCGTTGGTGGGGGGTACCTTGCCGTTGGTGGGGGGTATCTTGCCGTTGGTGGGGGGCACTTTGCCGTTGGTGGGGGGCACTTTGCCGTTGGTGGGGGGTACCTTGCCGTTGGTGGGGGGCACTTTGCCGTTGGTGGGGGTACCTTGCCGTTGGTGGGGGGCACTTTGCCGTTGGTGGGGGGTACCTTGCCGTTGGTGGGGGGTACCTTGCCGTTGGTGGGGGGTACCTTGCCGTTGGTGGGGGGTACCTTGCCGTTGGTGGGGGTACCTTGCCGTTGGTGGGGGGTACCTTGCCGTTGGTAGGGGGTACCTTGCCGTTGGTGGGGGGTACCTTGCCGTTGGTGGGGGGTACCTTGCCGTTGGTGGGGGGTATCTTGCCGTTGGTGGGGGGCACTTTGCCGTTGGTGGGGGGCACTTTGCCGTTGGTGGGGGGTACCTTGCCGTTGGTGGGGGGCACTTTGCCGTTGGTGGGGGTACCTTGCCGTTGGTGGGGGGCACTTTGCCGTTGGTGGGGGGTACCTTGCCGTTGGTGGGGGTACCTTGCCGTTGGGGGGGGGTACCTTGCCGTTGGTGGGGGGCACTTTGCCGTTGGTGGGGGGTACCTTGCCGTTGGTGGGGGTACCTTGCCGTTGGTGGGGGGTACCTTGCCGTTGGTGGGGGGTACCTTGCCGTTGGTGGGGGGTACCTTGCCGTTGGTAGGGGGTACCTTGCCGTTGGTGGGGGGTACCTTGCCGTTGGTGGGGGGTACCTTGCCGTTGGTGGGGGGGTACCTTGCCGTTGGTGGGGGTACCTTGCCGTTGGTGGGGGGTACCTTGCCGTTGGTGGGGGGTATCTTGCCGTTGGTAGGGGGTACCTTGCCGTTGGTGGGGGGTACCTTGCCGTTGGTGGGGGGTACCTTGCCGTTGGTGGGGGGTACCTTGCCGTTGGTGGGGGTATCTTGCCGTTGGTGGGGGGCACCTTGCCGTTGGTGGGGGGTATCTTGCCGTTGGTGGGGGGTATCTTGCCGTTGGTGGGGGGCACTTTGCCGTTGGTGGGGGGTACCTTGCCGTTGGTGGGGGGTACCTTGCCGTTGGTGGGGGGTACCTTGCCGTTGGTGGGGGGTACCTTGCCGTTGGTAGGGGGTATCTTGCCGTTGGTGGGGGGTACCTTGCCGTTGGTGGGGGGTACTTTGCCGTTGGTGGGGGTACCTTGCCGTTGGTGGGGGTACCTTGCCGTTGGTAGGGGGTACCTTGCCTTGCAGTTGTGAGTGCACCATTCATGACCAGATGATTGCAGTGGTTCTGTTTTGTGGGACTATAATATTATTCCCCACGAGTCTAGTGATCAGCTTACGGGCTCGCCATAACCCGTGCTACATGGAAATTGTGTTCCAGTTGTTGAATCAGAAACATCATCATCATGATCTAGTGATCAGCGCAGATCTGAGAGTACCGTTGTCAGTCGCCTCCACGAGTGCCGAGAACCATCTACTCGTCAGTACATGTTTCAGACGAGAGTAATACTCATCATTCACTCAGCTAGACATGGTTGTCTAGTGGTGCACAGATTGTACTATTCACACACTCAAGCCACTAATCGGTGTGTGTGTGTGTGTGTGTGTGTTTACTAGTTGTGTTTTTACGGGGGTTGAGCTTTGCTCTTTCGGCCCGCCTCTCAACTGTCAATCAACTGTTTACTAACTACTTTTTTTTTCTTTTTTTTTTTCCCACACCACACACACACACACCCCAGGAAGCAGCCCGTGACAGCTGACTAACTCCCAGGTACCTATTTACTGCTAGGTAACAGGGGCATTCAGGGTGAAAGAAACTTTGCCCATTTGTTTCTGCCTCGTGCTGGAATCGAACCCGCGCCACAGAATTACGAATCCTGCGCGCTATCCACTAGGCTACGAGGCCCCCTAAAGTGTGTGTGTGTGTGTGTGTGTGTGTGTGTGTGTGTGTGTGTGTGTGTGTGTGTGTGTGTGTGTGTGTGTGTTTCACCTACAGCAGTCTGCAGTTTATATCTCATGCGAAATAGAACTAAAGTCAACTATGGCAATTCAGATAAAGGCTTAAACTGGTTCCTGAAAATGTAGCTCATGACTATGACAATAGGTTCTTAAAAAAAATGCTGCATATTGAACGAACGGTTCAACAATTCTTCTTCGTGTTCGCCGTGAGAGGCTGTTAGTGCCAGCGCTTGGCTGTGGACCTGCATTATATGCATTCATATTTCAGTGATGTGTTCTAGCGGCCCTGGCTTAATTAAGTCACATTTCGTCGTCCCCAGGTGAAAAAAAGTATCTTAATTTCCAGTAATTTTTTTATTCAATTTTTCATATCCTCTCTATTCTTCGTTCCTCTCCCGCCCTCTCCCTCCTCCGTCCCTCTCCATCCTCCGTCCCTCTCCCTCCTCCGTCCCTCTCCTTTTCCTCCTGGTGAGGAGTTGAGTGGGTGAAAGAGCCTGCCCATGCACGGAACGGAACGGAACTATTAGGGGGAAAGCGCCAAGCCATTAAGACTATATAGCACTAGAAAGGGGTCAGGATATGGATTTGGGATGGGACGCGGGGGAAGGAATGGTGCCCAACCACTTGGACGGTCGGGGATTGAACGCTGACCTGCATGAAGCGAGACCGTCGCTCTACCGTCCAGCCCAAGTGGTTGGACGACACACCAGGGAGCTGCAGTAGTCGAAACGGCGGCCAGGTACAGGCAGAATGTTACCATAACTCTGCCCTGCCCACCTCGCCCCGTGTTGACTCTTATCAGTAAACGCGGCCAGTGGTATGTCAGCTGCGTCCAGCGGATACACGACTTGCCGCCGCTTCCCTGTCGCTCCTGGGCGCCGGCGACTCAATTACGGAACCTCTGGAGCATGGTGATGCTTGCGTGCAACTGGGGTCAACAGGACAACACTGCGAGGGTCAGCCTCGGACACACACACATAGGTTAATCAAATGGAGTAATGAACAGCAAGTTAGCTTTAAATGTTTGATAATGGTATCAACGCTGACACTGGCTGATGCTCGCCCACTGTGAGAGGTCACGGGTGTGGAGGACGTGACCAGTGTGAGAGGTCACGGGTGTGGAGGCCGTGACCAGTGTGAGAGGTCACGGGTGTGGATGCCGTGACCTTGGGTGTGGCTCGCAAAATTAACATACTGTCCCGTTCTCTGTTGTGGGATCCTGTGGTAGGTTAGGATAAGGGCACTTTAGTACGACAGTTTCTTGACGTTGGGAAACCTTCGGAGGACGGGCTGCCCGACCCTTCACCCCCGGGATATCATAGGAGACGCAGGATATCCAAAAGAGCATCCCAGAACCACAGAGAGCTCCTGCGGATGCTGCAGCTCTTGGGGTGAATTTGTGTAAGAGCAGTGAGTTTGGAGGCGCTAAGTTCATGTTCAACACCGGTGATCTTGCTGGTGCTTCACCTTCATCAACACCGGTGATCTTGCTGGTGCTTCACCTTCGTCAACACCGGTGATCTTGCTGGTGCTTCACGTTCATCAACACCGGTGATCTTGCTGGTGCTTCACCTTCGTCAACACCGGTGATCTTGCTGGTGCTTCACCTTCATCAACACCGGTGATCTTGCTGGTGCTTCACGTTCATCAGCACCGGTGATCTTGCTGGTGCTTCACGTTCATTAGCACCGGTGATCTTGCTGGTGCTTCACGTTCGTCAACACCGGTGATCTTGCTGGTGCTTCACGTTCATCAGCACCGGTGATCTTGCTGGTGCTTCACGTTCATCAGCACCGGTGATCTTGCTGGTGCTTCACGTTCATCAGCACCGGTGATCTTGCTGGTGCTTCACGTTCATCAGCACCGGTGATCTTGCTGGTGCTTCACGTTCATCAGCACCGGTGATCTTGCTGGTGCTTCACGTTCGTCAACACCGGTGATCTTGCTGGTGCTTCACGTTCATCAACACCGGTGATCTTGCTGGTGCTTCACGTTCGTCAACACCGGTGATCTTGCTGGTGCTTCACGTTCATCAACACCGGTGATCTTGCTGGTGCTTCACCTTCATCAACACCGGTGATCTTGCTGGTGCTTCACCTTCGTCAACACCGATGATCTTGCTGGTGCTTCACGTTCATCAACACCGGTGATCTTGCTGGAGCTTCACCTTCATCAACACCGGTGATCTTGCTGGTGCTTCACCTTCATCAACACCGGTGATCTTGCTGGTGCTTCACGTTCATCAGCACCGGTGATCTTGCTGGTGCTTCACGTTCATCAGCACCGGTGATCTTGCTGGTGCTTCACGTTCATCAACACCGGTGGTCTTGCTGGTGCTTCACCTTCATCAACACCGGTGATCTTGCTGGTGCTTCACGTTCGTCAACACCGGTGATCTTGCTGGTGCTTCACCTTCATCAACACCGGTGATCTTGCTGGTGCTTCACGTTCATCAACACCGGTGATCTTACTGGTGCTTCACCTTCATCAACACCGGTGATCTTGCTGGTGCTTCACGTTCGTCAACACCGGTGATCTTGCTGGTGCTTCACGTTCATCAACACCGGTGATCTTGCTGGTGCTTCACCTTCATCAACACCGGTGATCTTGCTGGTGCTTCACCTTCGTCAACACCGGTGATCTTGCTGGTGCTTCACGTTCATCAACACCGGTGATCTTGCTGGTGCTTCACGTTCATCAGCACCGGTGATCTTGCTGGTGCTTCACGTTCATCAACACCGGTGATCTTGCTGGTGCTTCACGTTCATCAATACCGGTGATCTTGCTGGTGCTTCACCTTCGTCAACACCGGTGATCTTGCTGGTGCTTCACGTTCATCAACACCGGTGATCTTGCTAGTGCTTCACGTTCGTCAACACCGGAGATCTTGCTGGTGCTTCACGTTCATCAACACCGGTGATCTTGCTGGTGCTTCACGTTCATCAACACCGGTGATCTTGCTAGTGCTTCACGTTCGTCAACACCGGTGATCTTGCTGGTGCTTCACGTTCATCAACACCGGTGATCTTGCTAGTGCTTCACGTTCGTCAACACCGGTGATCTTGCTAGTGCTTCACGTTCGTCAACACCGGTGATCATGCTGGTGCTTCACGTTCTCTAGTCCACACACTGGGCGCTCATAAGTCTACCGAGCGATAATTATCGGTGATAATAATAAATAAAAGAAACTGATGTTGACTCTGCTGACGGAGATGAGTATTATTACCACAGTGTTAGTTATAATGCTAATAATTATATTTATTAATTGTGGTTAGTGATTGGTTCAGCCCAATGTCCGTCCACACACTAACGTTCACATCCTGTATACTCACACACACACACACACATACACACACACACACACACACACACATACACACACATACACACACACACACACACACACACACACACACACACACACACACACACACACACACACACACGTACGTTCACACGCTGTACACATACAGGAAGATCAGGTCCCAAATTTTCACAGTAGAATAACAACATACTTGAGCGAATGTTATGGAAGGAAATGCAGAATAGAACCAATGAGGAATAGAGATGCCATAGGCACAATCGGAGAACATTGAACATCACAGGTCATCATTGAACATCATTGAACATCATAGGCTGTTCAACACCCTCCGAGCAAGCATTAAAAGTATTCCCGGAACAAAGGTGGATGTCTTCAAGAAACATTTACATAAGTTCTTGCAAGAAGTACCTAATCAACCAGGCTGTAGTGGATATGTGGGCCCTGCTGGCCGCTCTAAGCAACAGCCTGTTGGACCAAGGTCTCACAAGTCGAACCTGGTCCCAGGTCGGAGCTCGGGGAACTGAGGAACTCCCAAAACCCTCTCCAGGTTTGTTCAAGAGAGAACTCAATAAGCACTTCCAAAGGATACCTGATCAACAAGGCTGTGATACATACGTCAGGCTGCGAGCAGCCGCGTCCAACAGCCTGGTTGACCAGACCATCAACCAGGAGGCCTGGGTCAGCGGCCCGCGAGGGACCTTGACCCCGGAATCAAGGCAGTCATGCATTGCGTTGGGCAACCAGCAATTGTGTAATATATTCCCAACCTCACGGTGTACAGGAGTCATCGCTGGGGTCATGAAGACCCATGAAGGTAGTGCTAGAGGAAGGGGGGGTTGGTGGGCCTAACGTACCCCCACACTGCTGAACTATGGACGTGTAATCAGTTTAATTACCTACGTTTTGCGGCTCTTCAAGCCGCTGTTATCATGGCAATGGAAAGGGGTCGAGCCAGCCACAGTTCAGCCGCATTTTACAACCGTTGGAAAGACTAATTGCGTAATAGGCATTCACAAATGCCATGTTGAGAATCGAACCTCCTTCCATGTAGGATGGAAATATGACAAGTGACCATTATCCAAGCAACAGCCTGTTGGACCAAGTTATCACAAGCCGTACCACCAACTGTGTAACTATTTTATTGACTCAGGTGTTCTGGACGACATCCTAACAATTTACCCAAAATTTGCTTGTCTATTTTAAAGAATGAAGAACAATTTTTATTTATATTACTTCTAAACTGTATCACTTATGAACCCATCCCTGCCCTTGTGTGGCAGTGCACAAGAGAAAATTGTTTTCACATATCCATACATTAAAACATTGATTGTAACCATGATATACATGTGCTTCAGCCTACAGTTTAGACCTATTGTCTTGTGTATGACCCTCTGTCCTGCGTGACAGTGAATACTAGCATTATCCTTAAGTTAATAAGACTATCAAAATCCTCAGATTAGGCAAAATTGTAATTAATTTTGTCAATAAAGATGTTAATAATAATAAAAAGCCGAGCCTGGCCCCGGGCCGGGCTCTGGGAGTAGAAGGACTCCTGAAAAGTAATTGTATTTTTTATTTCCAGTCCTGGAATTGTGTATACAAAGTTGTTGGTGGCACTGGTTCAGATCGTGCAGCGCGTGCTTCGCCATATTGGGCGGCCTGGCATACCTGTGTGTGTGTGTGTGTGTGTGTGTGTGTGTGTGTGTGTGTGTGTGTGCCGTAGCTGTGTTTTGTCCCTGTAGTGACAGTGGTGTTTGTGCCCGTTGAGGGTACAATGGCGTGTCGTTGTTATCGGGGTACAGAACCCGGAGTGTACCTGGATAAGGTTCTGGGAGTTCTAATACTTCCCCAGACTTGAGAGCTTGGTCCAACAGGCTGTTGCTTGGAGCGGCCCGCAGGCCCACATATCCACCACAGCCCGGTTGGTCCGGCAATTTTTGCACAAAAGTGTATAGTTTTAAGTTTTTGAAGACGTCCTCTTTTATACCAGCAATATTTCTTATAATTGCTGGATGGATATTGAACAATCGTGGACCTCTGATGTTCACACAGTTTCTGTGATTGTGCCTATATCACCTTTACTGTACCTTGGCTCTTTTCTGCAGTTCCTTCCATATCGTTTACTCCAGTATGCCAATTTACTGAGCCAATTTCGGATCTGGCCCTCCAATATCTTCCCATGTATATATTATTTGATACCTCTCTCGTCTCTTTCCTAAAGAATACATTTGGAGAGCTTTGAGACGATCCTAATAGTTTAGGCGCTTTACAGTGTCTATGCGTGCCGTGTATGTTCTCTGTATTCCCTCTATTTCAGCAATCTCTCCTGCTCTGAAGGGGGAAATAAGTATCGAGCTGTACTCAAGACGGGACAGCACAAGTGATTTGAACAACCATTGTGATGGGATCCCTGGATTTGAAAGTTCTCGTAATCCATCCTATAATTTTTTCTGGCTGTCGCAATATTTGCTTGGTTATGCTCCCTAAACGTAAGGTCGTCAGACATTATTATTCCCAGAGCCTTTACATGCTGCTTTCCTACTAATGGGCAGATTTGTACCCTGTATTTTGTTGAAGGTCGTCATTTTTACCATACCTAAGTACCTGGAATATATCACTTTTAAAAATATTGTTATTTTCTGCTGCCAATGGAAAAAAAAAATCATATCTGATTTTAGTTTTTTAAAGGCCTTCTACAGAATTAATTTTCATGCTGATTTATATGTCAACAGCAAAAGTTGACACGAAGCTGCGACTTGTGTTTTTATTTATATCTGAGATGAAAATAAGGAAAATCAGTAGTGTAAAAACTGTGATTTGGATATCATGCATCAAGAAGTTGTCCGGATCTTTAACTTTCATGCTGTTTATTGGGGTGATAAACATGTCCTCATACTGCTTTTTTTAGGATTTCACTAATTTCTTTGTCATCCTTTGCGTATGAATCTTCATTTGTAAGTATAAGTCCAATACTGGCGGAGGTACCTGATTTAGGTTCCACTTGTGTGAAGAAGTATTAAAGATTTTTTGTATCACTTGTATGACTTTGTTTTAATCGCAGTTCTTCGATATGATATGATTGCTTCAGTCTCTGTTCTATTTCTTCAAACTCTCTGTTTAAATTATTCTTTCTTTGTAGAGATAGTCGTGTCTGCTTAATCATTTCCGTTTTTCTCATTCTGTAGTATCGTCTGCGTTCAGTTTCTAAACTGGTCCTCTTTCTGGCTTTCCTCAAAGGAACATGTTTCAGGCAGACTTTATATGCTTCGGAAGTCAGTTGTTCAATTACTTGTGTATTTATACAGCATGCAGACGACACTACATAAGGAGAAAAACAGAAATTAATAAGCAGACACGACCATCTCTATTCCCGTGGTTGTAATTGCCAGATAGGTTTCCTGGGCATAATATTATTGTTTGCTATTGTCCATCTTAGACAGGGCATGTTGAAGTCTCCTAGGAAGATAATTTATGGTACTGAGTGTGCCAGAGTATCGAGGCTGTTCTCTGTTTTGTTCATCTGGTCTGTGAATTCCTCAGCCGTTGCATCAGGCGGTTTGTATATTCCAATAATAACCAAGTTTATTTATTCTCAGGTTTATTTTTACTTCGAGTGTGTCTACCACCTTATTTGTAGAGTTAAGGAGCTCCGAGCATTCAAGGTCCTCTTAATATACAATCCTATCATGAATCTGTAGTCATTGATTCGTCCTCAGTTCTATAACAGAATCAAATGATGTCTGATTTAAGAGCATTGTATTTCTAAAAGTCTAAATTTAGCAATACAGTAATTCTTCAAGTTTGACTGTAGCAGTGCATATAAAGCTCTCTAAAACTAACCTTTTAAACAGCTCAATAGCGCAACACACGGTTACTAAACTGGGCTGTTGAAAAGAGTACGAACTGGTGATCATTGTAGCGTATGATGAAGTGGGGGGGGGGTAGGGTTCAATATTTTGTTCATAGATTTGTGACACGGTCTCGAGACACCTGGTTGATACCTGGTTGATGGGGTTCTGGGAGTTCTTCTACTCCCCAAGCTCGGCCCGAGGCCAGGCTAGACTTGTGAGAGTTTGGTCCACCAGGCTGTTGCTTGGAGCGGCCTGCAGGCCCACATACCCACCACAGCCCGGCTGATCCGGAACGTCTCTTAGAAAACAGTACAGTTTTCTCTTGAAGATGTCCACGGTTGTTCCGGCAATATTTCTTATGCTTGCTGGGAGGACGTTGAACAACCGCGGACCTCTGATGTTTATACAGTGCTCTCTGATTGTGCCTATGGCACCTCTGCTCTTCACTGGTTCAATCTTGCATTTTCTTATACCATATAGACTTATAGACCATACACGTCCTCCAATAGTTGCAGCGACAGACAGACAGACAGACAGACAGACAGACAGACAGACAGACAGACAGACAGACAGACAGACAGAGACAGAGACTGACTGACTTTGCCACTGCCTAGCTCAAAGAATGTAGCCTAGGTATTTCACCTAGGGAGCCAAAAATTGGTTGAGAAGCTTTCTGTGCGGCTTCCAGCTCAGGAACCATTGATGGATAACATATACAAAATCCAACAAATGGCCTTCCAGAACACCCCCCCCCCCCCAAAAAAAAAATGGATTCCAAAATGGCGGACTTGGCCGGGGTTTTTTTTATGAACAAAAAAATCTTATGTTTTGATGGAAAGAGATGCAATGTTTTTTCTTGACAAAATGATTGAAATAAGTGTTTTTTAACAATATACAACACAATGGTTTATAATTTTGATGTCATAAAACTTGACACAGAATTTTAAAATAAACTATTATTTCAGCTCCTGTTCTGTTTATTACGGAAGTAATACCTGGTGACACGTACAGGAGTGACACCTGGTGACACGTACAGGAGTGACACCTGGTGACACGTACAGGAGTGACACCTGGTGACACGTACAGGAGTGACACCTGGTGACACGTACAGGAGTGACACCTGGTGACACGTACAGGAGTGACACCTGGTGACACGTACAGGAGTGACACCTGGTGACACGTACAGGAGTGACACCTGGTGACACGTACAGGAGTGACACCTGGTGACACGTACAGGAGTGACACCTGGTGACACGTATAGGAGTGACACCTGGTGACACGTACAGGAGTGACACCTGGTGACACGTACAGGAGTGACACCTGGTGACACGTACAGGAGCGACACCCGGTGACACGTACAGGAGTGACACCTGGTGACACGTACAGGAGCGACACCTGGTGACACGTAGAGTACAGGTCTTCTTCACTACTCTTCACTCTTCAACTCCACACCACCGAGAGATGTGTCGTCTTAATTGAGACTAAATATCACACAATGACTTACAAGGAGCGACCTCTCCAAGACTTGTAAAGTTAACCGCAAAACCAGGTTTCGTCTCACTTAAGGAGCTACATACGAGGGCAGAGGGAGCCCAGGAGCTAGGCGGCTCTTCAATATAATGTCTCAAGTAAAAAAATGTCTCGTGACTTTTGCTGTAACAGATGGAATTCTTCCTTTAGTCTACAAGAATAATTTTTTGTACATAAATTTATCTGAAATTATGTTTATTATTTATAATTGTGAAGAATTTCAAAGCTCCTTGACATTAATGGTGATTGTGAATAACTTTTGGTGGTTCACATTACTCAGCTATCGTGTGGATAACATGTTGCATGTTGCTTTGTACGTACCAGCGAGGGGAGGGTTCTGCCCCTTCCCTCCCTTCCCTCACAACAGGTCTTTACCCACTAACCCATCAGTAGGTAAGTACTGTTGTAGGGAGGACCCGTACTGTTGTAGGGAGGACCCGTACTGTTGTAGGGAGGACCCGTACTGTTGTAGGGAGGACCCGTACTGTTGTAGGGAGGACCCGTACTGTTGTAGGAAGGACTCGTACTGTTGTAGGGAGGACCCGTACTGTTATAGGGAGGACTCGTACTGTTATAGGGAGGACCCGTACTGTTGTAGGGAGGACCCGTACTGTTGTAGGAAGGACTCGTACTGTTGTAGGGAGGACCCGTACTGTTGTAGGGAGGACCCGTACTGTTGTAGGAAGGACTCGTACTGTTGTAGGGAGGACCCGTACTGTTGTAGGGAGGACCCGTACTGTTGTAGGAAGGACTCGTACTGTTGTAGGAAGGACTCGTACTGTTGTAGGGAGGACCCGTACTGTTGTAGGGAGGACCCGTACTGTTGTAGGGAGGACCCGTACCGTTGTAGGGAGGACCCGTACTGTTATAGGGAGGACTCGTACTGTTATAGGGAGGACTCGTACTGTTGTAGGGAGGACCCGTACTGTTGTAGGGAGGACCCGTACTGTTGTAGGGAGGACCCGTACTGTTATAGGGAGGACCCGTACTGTTATATACTTGACTGACATTATATATATAAGAACTGGGGATCATATTTTACAAATATCAAGACAAATCTGGAGATTAAGACGCAATCAGTTGTCTGACTCGTATACAATACAGTGATGATACAGTATACAATACAGTGATGATACAGTATACAATACAGTGATGATACAGTATACAATACAGTGATACAATACAGTGATAGTGATGATACAGTATACAATACAGTGATACAGTGATGATACAGTATGTGATACAGTGTACAATACAGTGATAGTGATGATACAGTATGCAATACAGTATACAATACAGTGATAGTGATGATACAGTATACAATACAGTGATAGTGATACAGTATATAATACAGTGATAGTGATGATACAGTATACAATACAGTGATAGTGATGATACAGTATACAATACAGTGACGGTAAAGCAGCAATATCTTCTCTTGGGGGGGGGAAGGGGTAGTTGATGGATGGTTACATTTGCAACTTGTAAGACAAAGACATTGATGATAACCACTTGATAGTGCCTTTGTTGTTTTAGATTCAGCTACTGGGAACAAAGAGTTCCCAAGTAGCACGGACTATGGTGAGGCCGTAGTGGACTTACCTGGCACAGGAGATGTGCCTGCGCCCCACTAGGACAGGGATGAGTGGCAGAGGAACTTAGCGCTCGGAGACCAAACATCTTCACGGTGACGTTTGATTCTTCAGTGATTCAACTACACATAAGGGGCATAACTGGCCGACCCCTCACAGTGTTCAAGAGAGAACTGGATAAGCACCTCCAAAGGATACCTGATCAACCAGGCTGTGACTCATACGTCAGGCTGCGAGCAGCCGCGTCCAACAGCGTGGTTGATCAGTCCGGCAACCAGGAGGCCTGGTCGACGACCGGGCCGCGGGGACGCTAAGCCCCGGAAGCACCTCAAGGTAAGGTAGCTAGAGAATCATACAAGAGGACACGCGCCATGACCGGTCCTAGCTCTCTGTGAGCCTTCCTTACCAGGGAGATGTTGGGGTGAAGATGGGGCCCGTTTGAGTTAAGTATCAGGCCATTGTTCTCAAGGTTACCTTCTTCCAATTTGGTGGCCAACCAGACTCAAGCACTTACAACGCAAGACGCTCAGTCAACATCAGCCTCACGTAATGTCTGCGCCATTCTCAACTCGATTAGAATTTGGAAAGATTTACCTTGACCAGAAGTTATTGTGAAAAGATCACTGCCCATATGGAGACTACTGCTTCACCCTCTACCTAATAAAGGTTATTCCCAATAAAACTAATAATAATTCCTTTATATATATAAGTAAGTTTCTAGGATCGGAGGGATCAAGTAAGCTGATAAGGATATTTGCTTTTAGTTCGGAACATCAGTATTATGCCTATTCTAGTCTTAGTTGAGAGAAAGAGAGAGAGAGAGGGGGAGGTAAAGAGAGAGAATGAGAGAAAATTTTTGATAATTCTCATAATAAGGAAGAGCAAGCAGAGACAAGAGCAGGAGATGACCCAGTCAACAACACTTGAAGTGTTACATAGGCGCATCGCAAGCACTCCCCCCCCCCCTCTCTCTCCCCTCTCTCTCCCCTCTCTCTCCCCTCTCTCTCCCCCCTCTCTCCCCTCTCTCTCCATATGTCTTGCTCTCTCGCCCAGCTTGCGGGTGGGTACGGGTCCAGCAGGCGGGTGACGAGGAGCGGGTCCCGGGGGAGGGAGGGCGGGGGCGCGGGTCGGGTTCGCCCGCCATAAAAGTTTTTGCCCAGTAACATAGAGGCGTGGAGCTGGCCCGGGCGCCGCCGCCGCCGCCCTCTAGTCTGATTAAACATCCGAGAATTTTGATTGTAGCCTCACCGACATTTGCATTCTGAACTCCCTCAGGATGTCGGGTGTCTGGATATATATATATATATATATATATATATATATATATATATATATATATATATATATATATATATATATATATATATATATATATATATATATATATATATGTCGTACCTAATAGCCAGAACGCACTTCTCAGCCAACTATGTATGGCCCAATTTGCCTAATAAGCCAAGTTTTCATGAATTAATGCTTTTTCGACTACCTAACCTACCTAACCTAACTTTTTCTGCTACCTAACCTAACCTAACCGATAGAGATAGGTTAGGTTAGGTTAGGTAGGGTTGGTTAGGTTCGGTCATATATCTACGTTAATTTTAACTCCAATAAAAAGAAATTGACCTCATACATAATGAAATGGGTAGCTTTATCATTTCATAAGAAAAAAATTAGAAAAAATATATTAATTCAGGAAAACTTGGCTTATTAGGCAAATTGGGCCTTGCATAGTAGGCTGAGAAGTGCGTTCTGGCTATTAGGTACGACATATATATATATATATATATATATATATATATATATATATATATATATATATATATATATATATATATATATATATATGCAAACAAGCCTGAATGGTCCCCAGGACTATATACAACTGAAAACTCACACCCCAGAAGTGACTCGAACCCATACTCCCACAACTGGTATGTACAGGGACGCCTTAATCCGCTTGACCATCACGACCGGACATAAGGAAGTGATAGCCGAGGCTATATGAACCACTTCCCCGCCGGCACTCGGATGGTAATCTTGGGCATAGCATTTTATCAAATCACCTCATTCTTTGGGGCACACGTGAGGAACACAAATGCAAACAAGCCTGAATGGTCCCCAGGACTATATACAACTGAAAACTCACACCCCAGAAGTGACTCGAACCCATACTCCCACAACTGGTATGTACAGGGACGCCTTAATCCGCTTGACCATCACGACCGGACATAAGGAAGTGATAGCCGAGGCTATATGAACCACTTCCCCGCCGGCACTCGGATGGTAATCTTGGGCATAGCATTTTATCAAATCACCTCATTCTTTGGGGCACACGTGAGGAACACAAATGCAAACAAGCCTGAATGGTCCCCAGGACTATATACAACTGAAAACTGTATATACAAATGCACAAATTTGAGATTTGAGAACACAAATTGCATTTGTGTTCCTCACGTGTGCCCCAAAGAATGAGGTGATTTGATAAAATGCTATGCCCAAGATTACCATCCGAGTGCCGGCGGGGAAGTGGTTCATATAGCCTCGGCTATCACTTCCTTATGTCCGGTCGTGATGGTCAAGCGGATTAAGGCGTCCCTGTACATACCAGTTGTGGGAGTATGGGTTCGAGTCACTTCTGGGGTGTGAGTTTTCAGTTATATATATATATATATATATATATATATATATATATATATATATATATAATGAGGTAAGAATTTGGTGTGGGGGACTCCTAACTCCTCCTAACTCCTTATAGAGGGACTCAAGGTGTATATGTCCTATATAGCCCGGCCGGTTATATAGTAAGTCGGTTACGCATATAGTCAATTCGGATGTCATCGTATATAGCGAGAGAGCTTTGCCGTTATCTTAAAACACACAACGAATGGGTCATTTACCCTTCGCTATTCTGATATTGTACAAAGCTTTTTTTTTTCCTACCCTATGTTTTGACTTTTTTTTTTTGGAAATGTGAACTTTTCATGGATTTTTTTCTGTTGGTTTTATTTGAATCATAAAGGTAATTCCTTATAAAATCTTTTGTTTTTGTTCACACGGATCTATTGTCTCCCAGTTCACGTGATTTGACCTTAAACATAGTTGTTTGTTTGGACTAATGTTTATTAAACACATTAATATGTATGTGACCTGTGTTGCTTGCAGGCACATATAGCAACACTGGTGGGTCTCTACACTGTGGTGGGTCTCCACACTGTGGCGGGTCTCCACACTGTGGCGGGTCTCCACACTGTGGCGGGTCTCCACACTGTGGCGGGTCTCTACACTGTGGCGGGTCTCCACACTGTGGCGGGTCTCCACACTGTGGCGGGTCTCCACACTGTGGCGGGTCTCCACACTGTGGCGGGTCTCTACACTGTGGCGGGTCTCTACACTGTGGCGGGTCTCCACACTGTGGCGGGTCTCCACACTGTGGCGGGTCTCCACACTGTGGCGGGTCTCCACACTGTGGCGGGTCTCCACACTGTGGCGGGTCTCTACACTGTGGCGGGTCTCCACACTGTGGTGGGTCTCCACACTGTGGTGGGTCTCTACACTGTGGCGGGTCTCCACACTGTGGCGGGTCTCTACACTGTGGTGGGTCTCTACACTGTGGTGGGTCTCTACACTGTGGCGGGTCTCCACACTGTGGTGGGTCTCTACACTGTGGTGGGTCTCCACACTGTGGTGGGTCTCCACACTGTGGTGGGTCTCCACACTGTGGTGGGTCTCCACACTGTGGCGGGTCTCCACACTGTGGCGGGTCTCTACACTGTGGTGGGTCTCCACACTGTGGCGGGTCTCTACACTGTGGTGGGTCTCCACACTGTGGTGGGTCTCCACACTGTGGTGGGTCTCTACACTGTGGTGGGTCTCCACACTGTGGTGGGTCTCCACACTGTGGTGGGTCTCCACACTGTGGTGGGTCTCCACACTGTGGTGGGTCTCCACACTGTGGTGGGTCTCCACACTGTGGTGGGTCTCCACACTGTGGCGGGTCTCCACACTGTGGCGGGTCTCTACACTGTGGTGGGTCTCCACACTGTGGCGGGTCTCTACACTGTGGTGGGTCTCCACACTGTGGCGGGTCTCTACACTGTGGTGGGTCTCCACACTGTGGCGGGTCTCTACACTGTGGTGGGTCTCCACACTATGGCGGGTCTCCACACTGTGGCGGGTCTCCACACTATGGCGGGTCTCCACACTGTGGCGGGTCTCCACACTATGGCGGGTCTCCACACTGTGGCGGGTCGCCAGCTGTTCAAGAGCCGGGGAGATGGACCCACATGTTTTGTTTGTCCTCAAATATTTGTTTTCTTATTTCAGTTTATCGAAAAAGTTCAGATGATAATATGCGATTTTGATTTACTTGATTTATTCGGTGTTTTTTCTTTATTGTTTTGTTTGGTCTGACTTTTAAGGAAGATTGTGTGGGGGAGAACTGCGATTTGTAGGGAATTTCCGCTGGTTGGTTTTCAAGGGAGTGGTTGGGTGTGCCCTTCTCTCCCCCGCCTTCTTTCCCTGCTCCCTCGCTCTTCCCCCGTTCCCTTCCCCCTCACTTATCTCTCCTCTCCCTTCGTCTCCTCTCCCTTCGTCTCCTCTCCCTTCGTCTCCTCTCCCTTCGTCTCCTCTCCCTTCGTCTCCTCTCCCTTCGTCTCCTCTCCCTTCCTCTCCTCTCCCTTCGTCTCCTCTCCCTCCCTGGGATGCCAGAGGTAAACACGAGGTGATGCTGGGCACTTGGAGCGGACACGTGACCTAACACGCCAAGCTTTCATCCTTGAGGAGTTAAAGGTCAACCTTGAGCGGAAAAGAAAAGTAATAAGGTGTTCGATTATGGTTGTGAGCGGACAGAATGGTGGCGGGGGGGGGGGGGGGGGTCAAGTGTGAGGGTGTGGGCGGGCAGAAAGGGGGTCAAGTGTGAGGGTGTGGGCGGGCAGACAGGGTGTCAAGTGTGAGGGTGTGGGCGGGCAGACAGGGGGTCAAGTGTGAGGGTTTGGGCGGGCAGACAGGGGGTCAAGTGTGAGGGTGTGGGCGGGCAGACAGGGGGTCAAGTGTGAAGGTGTGGGCGAGCAGACAGGGTGTCAAGTGTGAGGTTGTGGGCGGGCAGACAGGGTGTCAAGTGTGAGGGTGTGTGAGAGGATTGGGAATTAACTTTCCTATACTCTCCATATACGTTCTATACCCGCGTATATGGGGGGGGGGATCAGGAGATTTACCAGAGTTACCCCCAAGAAGTGAACGATCGTTGCCCGTTTTCTATGTGGGGCAGCTTCTCCAGCCTTTTAAGGGGGTGCTCTCGATATCCGTCTTATCATCATCTTGACCCCTGAAGCATCGGGTAATTTTGTTTTTGTAGAGGATTATACGAGCGGACACGATATATATATATATATATATATATATATATATATATATATATATATATATATATATATATATATATATATATATATATATATATATATATATATATATATATATATATTTATATGTCGTACCTAGAAGCCAGAACGCACTTCTCAGCCTACTATTCAAGGCTCGATTTGCCTAATAAGCCAAGTTTTCATGAATTGTTTTTCGGCAACCTAACCTACCTAACCTAACCTAACCTAACTTTTTCCGCTACCTAACCTAACCTAACCTATAAAGATAGGTTAGGTTAGGTTAGGTAGGGTTGGTTAGGTTCGGTCATATATCTACGTTAATTTTAACTCTAATAAAAAAAATTGACCTCATACATAATGAAATGGGTAGCTTTATCATTTCATAAGAAAAAAATTAGAGAAAATATATTATTTCAGGAAAACTTGGCTTATTAGGCAAATCGGGCCTTGAATAGTAGGCCGAGAAGTGCGTTCTGGCTACTAGGTACGACATATATATATATATATATATATATATATGTATATATATATA
Source organism: Procambarus clarkii (assembly GCF_040958095.1). Classification (NCBI taxonomy): domain Eukaryota; kingdom Metazoa; phylum Arthropoda; class Malacostraca; order Decapoda; family Cambaridae; genus Procambarus; species Procambarus clarkii. Next base: position 17,262,293 of record NC_091171.1, read on the forward strand.
TATAATATATATATATATATATATATATATATATATATATATAATCTCACACACACACACACACACACACACACACACACACACACACACACACACACACACACACACACACACACACACACACCTACCACTAGAGTATTATCTCATTGATATATATCACGTTAATGTAATTCCTGTGTGTGTGTGAGAACCCTTCAAGAGGTTGATATTCGACTAACACCAAACCAGTGATTAGATATTACATTTTTTCTCCGATCACTGGCTGTTTCTGGCGGGCACATCATGCCAAGATGTTAACTCTCTGCCAACGCAGAGCTGGAGTTTGGTACCTTGAGCGGGGGGTACCTTGAGCACACTTCCTGCCGTCCATGCAACAACAGGCTTGTTGCATGGGTCTGCAGGAAGTCTCTTGTGGCAGGCTATGTCCAGTGTTATAATTTGTAGTTGTCAAGAGCAGACGAATATCTTCATGTCTCTGTGATCTTCCAACCCCCAGTGTTGATGTGCGAGTGAAAGTTTATTTTTATTTTTTTTGAGATATATACAAGAGTTGTTACATTCTTGTACAGCCACTAGTACGCGTAGCGTTTCGGGCAAGTTCTTAATCCTATGGTCCCTGGAATACGATCCCCTGTCGCGAAGAATCGTTTTTTCATCCAAGTACACATTTTACTGTTGCGTTAAACAGAGGCTACAGTTAAGGAATTGCGCCCAGTAAATCCTCCCCGGCCAGGATACGAACCCATGACAGCGCTCGCGGAACGCCAGGCGAGTGTCTTACCTCTACACCACGGAGACTGCTAGTGAGGTCTTCACTGTGTGTCCGACAGGCAACGGTGATGGAGCTGTTCGCCAATACGGGAAGGTTTACCGGTTTAGTTTACCTCAGGTTTTCTTCTGCTCTACTCTTGTGATCAATTGATCTGTAAGGCTATTATTGCTTGCAGCGGCTTACAGGTCTACACGTCAGTAACAACCCTGTGGTTAATAACCCGGCTAACCCGGCTCTAGCTTTGGTTAGTGTGAGGGTGTGTGGTGGTGGTGGGCGGCCCTGTGGTTAGTGTGAGGGTGTGTGGTGGTGGTGGGCGGCCCTGTGGTTAATGTGAGGGTGTGTGGTGGTGGTAGTGGGCGGCCCTGTGGTTAGTGTGAGGGTGTGTGGTGGTGGTGGGCGGCCCTGTGGTTAGTGTGAGGGTGTGTGGTGGTAGTGGGCGGCCCTGTGGTTAATATGAGAGTGTGGTGGTGGTGGTGGGCGGCCCTGTGGTTAATATGAGAGTGTGGTGGTGGTAGTGGGCGGCCCTGTGGTTAGTGTGAGGGTGTGGTGGTGGTGGTGGGCGGCCCTGTGGTTAATATGAGAGTGTGGTGGTGGTAGTGGGCGGCCCTGTGGTTAGTGTGAGGGTGTGGTGGTGAGTAGTAGGGAAGGCGCCTCACAGACGATATTTTTTTTCAGGTCAAATATCGTCTGTGCGCCCCAAGGGTTTCAGGTAAATTTAGAATATCCCCTGTGCGCCCCAAGGGTTTCAGGTCAAATATCCCCTGTGCGCCCCAAGGGTTTCAGGTAAATTTAGAAAATCGTGTGTAGCGCTTGGGGGTTTTCAGGTAAATTTTGTCAGTCGCAGATTTTAGAAGTAAGGATTTCTTATGAGAAAAATAATTTCCGAGACTTAGAAGTTTGTTAAAGCCTTATGGGAGAAATTCAAATAACGTGTGTAGCACTTTAGGGCTTCCAGGAGAACTCTACGAACATATTTTACATGTTTTCAACTTACAAAATCGTCTATGTAAGCCTTAGTTATTCATATAAATTTAGAAAATCACCTGTGTAAGTCAGGGTTTTCAAGTCTCGTACATCACACCCCCCTCCCTCCCCCCTTACCTCGCAATCTGTCGCGTCACCTTTATTTACTTTGCGCCCAGCCAGCCAGTCGGCTCTTAATCTTATCTTATCTTCATAATATCTGGACCGTCCCTCCTCTCTCTCTCTCTCTCCTTTCATTCAGTTCAACTATTTTCCAACATCGTATGTTTGCTCCTTTTCATTAAGCAAGTCAGTATGTTTGCTCCTTTTCATTAAGCAAGTCAGTTTTACACAAATAAATCATGTTAGTAAGCAAGTTCTAGCTCACGTTCCCCACCTTAGTCCCCTGTCGTATAAAGAATACTATCATTCCAATCCCTCTAAAATTTAAAAATAATCATATTTCAAATGTAGTTCAATACAGTAATTAGTTACCAAGCTCCAGCTCTTGTCCTCCGCCTTAGCTCTCTCTCGTATCTTCGTTAGTATCAGTCCAATTTCCCTGAAATTTCTACCCTCTGTATTTCAGACATAGTTTAGTAAATGCAAACAATTATCAAACACTAGCTCTTGTCCCCAGCTTAGTTCATTTGTACAAAATCATTAGTAACAGTCCAAATTCCCTGAGATTTTTAGCCTCTGTATTTCAGACACCGTAAATAAGATCAAAACAGTTACCAAGCTCCAGCTCTTGTCCTCCGCCTTAGCTCTCTCTCGTATCTTCGTTAGTAACAGATCAATTCCCCTGAAATTTCTACCCTCTGTATTTCAGACACCGTAAATAAAATCAAGTCAGTTATCGAGCTCCAGCTCTCGTCCCCGCCTTAATTCTCTTTCGTATCTTTGTAAATAACCCATCAATTTCCCTAAAATTAAAAGCAGACATACTTCAAAGTTAGTAAATAAGATCAAGTCAGTTACTGAGCTCCAGCTCTCGTCCCCCACCCTCTTCCACCCTCAAGTCTTTGTAAATAAACCATCAATTTCCCCCGAAATTTTTACCCTCTGTATTTCAGACATAGTAAATATGAAGTAACAATTATAAAACTCTAGCTCTTGTCCTCTGTCCAAGTTCACTCATGTAAATTCATTACTATCAGTCCAAATCCCCCTGAGATTTAAACACCCAACTACATTTTCAGACATAGTAAATAAAAACCAGTTCAGTTATCAAGTTTCAACTCTTGTGCCCCCAGCTTAGTTCATTTTGTACAAGTTATTTATTTTCCAACTAAATCACCCTGAGATTTAAGATCACCTTATTTCTAACGTAGTAAAATTAACCAAGCTACATTTCCTCTGTCTTAGATCATCAGACATAATTATATCCGACCAAGTTCCTCTCCAGCCTATCTGTTTATCAGAATAATTACAGTACCCTCCCCTCCCCAACGTACCCAAACCTTCAATAATCATACTGTATTTGCATATTTTCTCTATATTCAGCTGTGTTCTTCACTTTTTGTCCATGTTTTCTGTGTTCATTCCATGTTCTACAGATGTTCACAGCATGCTCAGTTCAAATTTTTTCTGCCGTTTTCCCCGTATGTTCACTATGTTCTTTGTCATGTTTTCATGTGCATCATATGTTCTCTGTATAACTTTTATACTCAATATTCATGTTCTCAATGTTCTTAGCGCTTTCTTCACATTTTTCCATGTTTTTCTGCATTCATTCCATGTTCTATAAATGTTCACAGCATGCTCAGTTCAATTCTTTTCTACCGCTTTCCCCGTATGTTCACTATGTTCTTTGTCAATATTCATGTTCCTCTACAAGTTCATATTCCCAGCATGTTCACTGTATTCATCAACTTTTCTTACATATGTTCTTTGCCATGTTCCCCATATGTTCTCTGGGTTTTTCCCCTTACATGTTATCTAACGTTCCTTAACTAAAAAATCTTTCACCAATCAACTAAAACATAGTCACTTTCGTCATTTCTCAACTAAACTTATTATCCAGTCAACTAAAAATAGTCAGAAATAGCCTCGTTCAACACTGTTCTTAACTAAAACAACCTTTCTCTTAGCTAAAAATTGTCAAAGGAAACTTTTTTCAGCACTTTCTTAACAGGCGCTATGTTTCATCAAGAAAAATTGTCAAAGGAAACTTTCCAAAACTGTTCATAACTAGCTTTTATCCATCGTCAATCAACTAAAAATAATAACTTTCATCATTTCTTAACTAAACATATTCCCCATTCATCAGAAAATAACCGTGTTCATCATGTTTCATTGTCAGTTCATAACTAAAATTATCTGCCAATCATCAGAAAAAGTCATGTTCATCATGTTTTGGCTTTTGCTCAACTAAAAGTATTCATCGGTCAACTAAAAATAGTTACTTCATCATGTTTCCTTGTCATTTCTTAACTGAAATATCACTTCTCTCATCTGAAAATAGTCAGGATTAACCTCATTCAACACCGTTCTTAACTAAAACAGCCTTTCGCTTAGCTAAAAATTGTCAAAGGAATCTTTTCAGCACTGTTCATAACTAACTTTATCCATAGTCAAGTAAGAAAATATAGTCAAAGATATCTATCATCGTCGTTCTTAACTGACATTTATACTTTGTGGAGCACTAAAATAGTCAAATGTAACTTTTTCAACACTTTCGTAACTAAAATTATATGTCGCTACGTAAGAAAAATAGTCAAAGGTGCTCTCCGTTACACCAAAGTTACTCTTCGAGAAATCAAAGACACTCTTCAATACATCAAGGACTTACTCAAAGACACCAAAGTTATTCTCAGAGTCATCAAAAGTTAATCTCAGTCATCAAAATGCTATTCTCCAAGTAGCCTTTCATTCATCAGAGAACTTTCTAAGACATCTTCGTTCATTAAAGTTAATCTCAGAGGCATAAAAGTTATTCTCGGAGCTATCAAAAAGTTAATCTCTAAAACAACAAAAGTTAAGCTCTGTCATCAAAGTTGATCTGCAAGATATCTTCGAGTCATCAAAGTTACTTTTCATTACATCAAAGACGCATTCAAATACTACCCATGTTCTCAGAAGTCATTCTCAAAGTCATCAAAAGTTATTCAAAGAGCTAACAAAAGTTATTCTCAGAGTCACCTTCGTTCTTCAGAGAAACTTTCCAAAACATCTTTGTTCATCAAAGTTAATCTCAGAGTTAACAAAGGTAATCTCTAACTCACTCTCAGTCATCAAAGTTAATCCAAGAGACGTCAAAGTTAATCCAAGACATCATCTTTCATCAAAGATATTCTCTCTAAGCCATCAATGTTCTTCTCTAAGACATAAAAGTTATTCTCTATGTCAACAAAAGTTATTCTCTGAGCTAACAAAATACTACTCATGTTCTCAAAGACATTCTCCAATTCATCAATGTTGTTTCAAAGACATCAAAGTTAATCTCAGAGTTATCCAAAGACATTCTCAAAGTCATCTAAAGTTATTCTCTAAGCCCTCAAAGTTATTCCCAGAGTCATCAAAAAGTTATTCTTCAAAACATAAAATTTGCTCTGTAAGATATCTTCGTTCATCAAACTTATTCTCAGAGATATCTAAAGTTATTCTCAGAACAATCAAAAGTTATTCTAAGACAACAAAGTCTTTCTCAGAGTCATCAAAGTTATTCTCAGAGTCACCTTTGTTATTCAAAGAAGCCTTCTGAGACATCCTCGTTCAACAAAAACTGTCCTCAGAGCCATCAAAAAGTTAAATACAGTCGTCAAAGTTATTCTCTAAGTATCTTTTCGTTCATCAGAGAAGCTTTCTAAGACATCTTTGTTCATCCAAGTTGTTCTCTAAGACATCAATCTTGTTCTCTAAGACATCAAAGATGTTCTCTAAATCATAAAAGTTAATCTCTAAGTTACCTTCGTTCATCAGAGAAACTTTCCAAAACATCTTCGTTCATCAAACTTGTTTTCAAAGTCATCAAATGTTATTCTCGAAGTCATCAAAGATATTTTCAGAGACATCTAAAGTTAATTTCTATGTTATAAAAGTTATTCTCAGAGACATCTAAAGTTAATCTTGGTCATCAAAGTTGTTCTCTAAACATCAATGTTGTTCTCCAAGACATCAAAGATGTTCTCAAAATCATAAAAGTTATTCCCAGAGCTATCAAAGTGATCTCTAATTCATCTTCGTTCTCCCAAAGTTGTTCTCTAAGACACCTTCGTTCATCAAAGAAACTCTCCTTCTTCCATCATGTTATTCTTTAAGACATCTTCAGTCATAAAATTTTCTCTCCAAAATGTAACTAGTTCAGCTTTTCATACCAAACCTGCATTTCTGTTAAAATATATTTTCGCAGACACTTTACCCTAAAACTGTTCTCTGAACTATCCTAACTTAACTTACCTTACCTTACCTATCTTACCTAACTTTACCTATGTTACCTTACCTTACCTACCTTTCCTAACTTAACCTGCTTAACCTATCTTACCTAACTTTACCTATGTTACCTTACCTTACCTACCTTTCCTAACCTAACTTTACCTATGTTACCTTACCTTACCTACCTTTCCTAACCTAACTTTACCTATGTTACCTTACCTTACCTACCTTTCCTAACTTATCCTGCTTAACCTATCTTACCTAACTTTACCTATGTTACCTTACCTACCTTTCCTAACTTAACCTGCTTAACCTATCTTACCTAACTTTACCTATTTTACCTAACTTTACCTATGTTACCTTACCTTACCGACCTTTCCTAACTTAACCCGCTTAACCTATCTTACCTAACTTTACCTATCTTACCTAACTTAACTTTCATAACCTAACTTTACCTATCCTAACATAACTTACCTTACCTTCCCTATCTTACCTAACTTTACCTATCCTAACATAACTTACCTTACCTTCCCTAACTTAACCTAACTTTACCTATCCTAACTTAACTTACCTTTCATAACCTAACTTTACCTATCCTAACATAACTTACCTTACCTTCCCTAACTTAACCTAACTTTACCTATCCTAACTTAACTTACCTAACTTATTCTGCTTAACATAACTTACCTTACCTTCCCTATCTTACCTAACTTTACCTATCCTATCCTAACCTAACTTGTCTTACCTAACTTAATCTTACTTTCCCAAACTGATGTATCCTAACTTATCTAGTCCAACCAGACATGCTCTAACTTACATAAGTATTCCTTCTTGTCTTTTGTGTTTCGTCAATCATTGTCTCCTATTCATTTACTCATTTCATTAGTTAATTTCTCAAATGGTCACTTATGCATTTCAAGTGCTATTTGTTAGAGATTGGATATTTAAGCATTTCAAAGAATTTTTGTTATATATGGGCATTTACTCATTTCAAGGGATAATTTCTCAAATGGACGTTTTTGCATTTCAAGTGTTATTTGTTTAAGATTGGGTATTTAACCATTTCAAAGGATTTTTGTTATATATGGGAACTTACTCGTTTCAAGGGCCAATTTCTCAAATGGTCATTTTTGCAGATCAAGGGTTATTTGTTAAAGTTCATCAAGTTGCTCATAAGTTGTATTTAGTAGGTTCTATCATATGTTCTTATTCCCCAACCCTTTAACCTAACCTTTCAGATGTAGTTTGTTGAATATATTATCCTTTTCCTAACCTTTCAGATGTAGTTTTGTTTCTCCTTTTTGTATATTTTTACCCAAACCATTTTTCCTTCTTTACTTTGTTTTCACATATAAGTTCATTCTTTATCATAGTAATAATAAAAATTACAATAGTAAAGAATTAGATCTACTAAGACTTGAAATTGAGAAACAAGAGCTCAAGGGAGTGAGAGCATGAAAGAAGAGCAAGGAGTAAGAGAGAGGGGGCGGAAGAGAATGGGACCAAAGAAGAGAGAATGAGAGAGAGTGTGGGCATGGGAGCACTAAGACTTGAATTGAGAAAAAGAAAAACTAAGTGAATGAGAGTAAGGGTGTGAGAATGGGAGCAATAAGACTTGAATTTGAGAAACAAGAGAGCATTTGAGCAAATGAGGGAGAGAGAGGGGGAGGAAGAGAAAGAATAAGGGAGAGAGATAGAAAAGGAGGGTTAGAAGGAGTAGGAGAATCAAAGTAAAGAAGGAAAAATGGTTTGGGTAAAAATATACAAAAAGGAGAAACAAAACTACATCTGAAAGGTTAGGAAAAGGATAATATATTCAACAAACTACATCTGAAAGGTTAGGTTAAAGGGTTGGGGAATAAGAACATATGATAGAACCTACTAAATACAACTTATGAGCAACTTGATGAACTTTAACAAATAACCCTTGATCTGCAAAAATGACCATTTGAGAAATTGGCCCTTGAAACGAGTAAGTTCCCATATATAACAAAAATCCTTTGAAATGGTTAAATACCCAATCTTAAACAAATAACACTTGAAATGCAAAAACGTCCATTTGAGAAATTATCCCTTGAAATGAGTAAATGCCCATATATAACAAAAATTCTTTGAAATGCTTAAATATCCAATCTCTAACAAATAGCACTTGAAATGCATAAGTGACCATTTGAGAAATTAACTAATGAAATGAGTAAATGAATATGAGACAATGATTGACGAAACACAAAAGACAAGAAGGAATACTTATGTAAGTTAGAGCATGTCTGGTTGGACTAGATAAGTTAGGATACATCAGTTTGGGAAAGTAAGATTAAGTTAGGTAAGACAAGTTAGGTTAGGATAGGATAGGTAAAGTTAGGTAAGATAGGGAAGGTAAGGTAAGTTATGTTAAGCAGAATAAGTTAGGTAAGTTAAGTTAGGATAGGTAAAGTTAGGTTAAGTTAGGGAAGGTAAGGTAAGTTATGTTAGGATAGGTAAAGTTAGGTTATGAAAGGTAAGTTAAGTTAGGATAGGTAAAGTTAGGTTAAGTTAGGGAAGGTAAGGTAAGTTATGTTAGGATAGGTAAAGTTAGGTAAGATAGGGAAGGTAAGGTAAGTTATGTTAGGATAGGTAAAGTTAGGTTATGAAAGTTAAGTTAGGTAAGATAGGTAAAGTTAGGTAAGATAGGTTAAGCGGGTTAAGTTGTTGTGGTGAGGCTCAGTGTTGGTGTTACAGGTGTGTTGTGGTGAGGCTCAGTGTTGGTGTTACAGGTGTGTTGTGGTGAGGCTCAGTGTTGGTGTTACAGGTGTGTTGTGGTGAGGCTCAGTGTTGGTGTTACAGGTGTGTTGTGGTGAGGCTCAGTGTTGGTGTTACAGGTGTGTTGTGGTGAGGCTCAGTGTTGGTGTTACAGGTGTGTGTGGTGGTGTGAGAAGGTTGGTGCTGTGTTTGGTAGTGTTGGTGCTGAGCTCTGTGTGTAGCTCTCCTCTCTTGTGTCAGTTTGTTTGATGACGTCCTCTCGCTCTACACAGGGGCGGGGGGGGGGGAGATAGTTGTGTATGATTTAGACGGCCTGGTCGAGGACCGGGCCGCGGGGGATGCTAAGCCGCGAAATCATCGCAAGGCAACCGCAAAGTATAATTGATTACACACGCCCAGGCGCACGCACACAACCCCACCCTCCTACTTTGGAACCTTGCGGCTGAGTGGATAGCGCTCGGGGGTTGTAGTCCCAAGGACCCGGGTTCGATTCCCGGCGGAGGCGGAAACAAATGGATAGTGTTTCGTTCACCCTAATGGTCCTGTTCACCTAGCAGTAAACAGATACCTGGGAGTTAGACAGCTGCTACTGGCTGCTGCCTGGGGATGTGCTCACCTAGTTGTGCTTGCGGGGGTTGGGCTCCCCTGTGGCGCCCCCGGTGTTTACCGCATAAATCCTGTATTCCAGAGTGAGCTGTAGCGTGTGGCTGTGTTTGTCTGTGGCCCAGCTCACCATGGTGACCACTAGGGAGCCGGTCGGCAGAGCGGACAGTACGCTGGACTTGTGATCCTGTGGTCCCGGGGTCGATCCCGGGGGCCGGCGAGAAACAATGGGCAGAGTTTCTTTCACCCTATGCCCCTGTTACCTAGTAAAATAGGTACCTGGGTGTTAGTCAGCTGTCACGGGCTGCTTCCTGGGGGTGGAGGCATGGTCTAAGACCGGGCCGCGGGGACACTAAAGCCCCAAAATAATCTCAAGATAACCTCAAGATAACCAGGGGTGGTGAGTGGACCAAGATGTCCTCCCAAGGTGTAGTGTCTTAGTGTAGTGCTGGTTGGTATAGTAAGTTGTTTGTTGTATTGAGGTCAGCCCCCGAGTGTGTGTGTACTCACCTAGTTGTTCTCACCTGGTTGTGCTTGCGGGGGGGGGGGGGTTGAACTCTGGCTCTTTGGTCCCGCCTCTCAACTGTCAATCAACTGGTGTACAGATTCCTGAGTCTACTGGGCTCTATCATATCTACATTTAAAACTGTGTATGGAGTCAGCCTCCACCACATCACTGCCTAATGTATTCCATTTACTAACTACTCTGACACTGAAAAAGTTCTTTCTAACGTCCCTGTGGCTCATTTGGGTACTCAGCTTCCACCTGTGTCCCCTTGTTCGGGTACCACTCGTGTTAAAGAGTTTATCCTTTTCTACTGTCAATTCCCTTGAGAATTTGTAGGTAGTGATCATGTCTCCCCTTACTCTTCTGTCTTCCAGTGTCGTAAGGTGCATCTCTCGCAGCCTTTCCTCGTAACTCATGCCTCTTAGCTCCGGGTCTAGTCTAGTGGCATACCTCTGAACTTTTTCCAGCTTGGTCTTGTGCTTGACAAGGTACGGGCTCCATGCAGGGGCCGCATACTCCAGGATTGGTCTTACATATGTAGTACACAAGTTCTTGAATGATTCTTTGGACAAGTTCCCGAAGGCAGTTCTGATGTTAGTCAGCCTTGCATATGCAAGCAAGGCTGTGTATGTGTGTGTGTGTATGTGAGTATGTGTATGCGTATGCGTGGGTGCGTGTGTATGCGTGCATGCATACACACGTTGGTATGTGCATGTTGGTACATCTGCTTGTGTGCCCCACTGAGACAGGACCCCCTGACCCCTGGGGGAACATTACTCCCACATTCCTGGTGCAGTAGTGTGGTGTGGCGGCCTGGCGATAGCGTCATCTGTGGTGCTCATTACTCCAGGCGGCCCGGCAGGGTGACGGAGGAGAGTGACATACCACAATGCTGCTACCAGGGGTCACGGGGGTCACGGGAGACGTGGGGTGGTGGGAGCCGTGCTGGGGGCAGTGTAGGAGGTGTCTGGGGTGTTGGGGGCAGTGTGGGAGGTGTCTGGGGTGCTGGGGACAGTGTGGGAGGTGTCTGGGGTGCTGGGGGCAGTGTAGGAGGTGTCTGGGGTGCTGGGGGCAGTGTGGGAGGTGTCTGGGGTGCTGGGGACAGTGTGGGAGGTGTCTGGGGTGCTGGGGGCAGTGTAGGAGGTGTCTGGGGTGCTGGGGGCAGTGTAGGAGGTGTCTGGGGTGCTGGGGGCAGTGTGGGAGGTGTCTGGGGTGCTGGGGACAGTGTGGGAGGTGTCTGGGGTGCTGGGGGCAGTGTAGGAGGTGTCTGGGGTGCTGGGGGCAGTGTAGGAGGTGTCTGGGGTGCTGGGGGCAGTGTGGGAGGTGTCTGGGGTGTTGGGGGCAGTGTGGGAGGTGTCTGGGGTGCTGGGGACAGTGTGGGAGGTGTCTGGGGTGCTGGGGGCAGTGTGGGAGGTGTCTGGGGTGCTGGGGGCAGTGTGGGAGGTGTCTGGGGTGCTGGGGGCAGTGTGGGAGGTGTCTGGGTTGCTGGGGGCAGTGTGGGAGGTGTCTGGGGGTGCTGGGGAGGTGTCTGGGGTCGTGGGACAGTGTGGGGGAGAAGTCTGGGGTGCTGGAGACAGTGTGGGAGGTGTCTGGAGGCAGTGTGGGGGAGAGGTCTGGGGTGCTGGGGGCAGTGTAGGAGGTGTCTGGGGGCAGTGTGGGGGAGAGGTCTGGGGTGCTGGGGGCAGTGTAGGAGGTGTCTGGGGTGCTGGGGGCAGTGTAGGAGGTGTCTGGGGTGCTGGGGGCAGTGTAGGAGGTGTCTGGGGTGCTGGGGACAGTGTGGGAGGTGTCTGGGGTGCTGGGGGCAGTGTAGGAGGTGTCTGGGGTGCTGGGGGCAGTGTAGGAGGTGTCTGGGGTGCTGGGGGCAGTGTGGGAGGTGTCTGGGGTGTTGGGGGCAGTGTGGGAGGTGTCTGGGGTGCTGGGGACAGTGTGGGAGGTGTCTGGGGTGCTGGGGGCAGTGTGGGAGGTGTCTGGGGTGCTGGGGGCAGTGTGGGAGGTGTCTGGGGTGCTGGGGGCAGTGTGGGAGGTGTCTGGGGTGCTGGGGGCAGTGTGGGAGGTGTCTGGGTTGCTGGGGGCAGTGTGGGAGGTGTCTGGGGGTGCTGGGGAGGTGTCTGGGGTCGTGGGACAGTGTGGGGGAGAAGTCTGGGGTGCTGGAGACAGTGTGGGAGGTGTCTGGAGGCAGTGTGGGGGAGAGGTCTGGGGTGCTGGGGGCAGTGTAGGAGGTGTCTGGGGGCAGTGTGGGGGAGAGGTCTGGGGTGCTGGGGGCAGTGTAGGAGGTGTCTGGGGTGCTGGGGGCAGTGTAGGAGGTGTCTGGGGTGCTGGGGGCAGTGTAGGAGGTGTCTGGGGTGCTGGGGGCAGTGTGAGTGGTGTCTGGGGTGCTGGGGACAGTGTAGGAGGTGTCTGGGGTGCTGGGGGCAGTGTAGGAGGTGTCTGGGGTGCTGGGGGCAGTGTAGGAGGTGTCTGGGGTGCTGGGGGCAGTGTGAGTGGTGTCTGGGGTGCTGGGGACAGTGTAGGAGGTGTCTGGGGTACTGGGGACAGTGTAGGAGGTGTCTGGGGTGCTGGGGGCAGTGTAGGAGGTGTCTGGGGTGCTGGGGGCAGTGTGAGTGGTGTCTGGGGTGCTGGGGGCAGTGTAGGAGGTGTCTGGGGTACTGGGGACAGTGTAGGAGGTGTCTGGGGTGCTGGGGGCAGTGTAGGAGGTGTCTGGGGTGCTGGGGGCAGTGTGAGTGGTGTCTGGGGTGCTGGGGGCAGTGTAGGAGGTGTCTGGGGTGCTGGGGGCAGTGTGAGTGGTGTCTGGGGTGCTGGGGACAGTGTAGGAGGTGTCTGGGGGCAGTGTGGGGGAGGTGTCTGGGGTACTGGGGACAGTGTAGGAGGTGTCTGGGGTGCTGGGGGCAGTGTGAGTGGTGTCTGGGGTGCTGGGGGCAGTGTAGGTGGTGTCTGGGGGCAGTGTGGGGGAGAGGTCTGGGGTGCTGGGGGCAGTGTAGGAGGTGTCTGGGGTGCTGGGGGCAGTGTAGGAGGTGTCTGGGGTGCTGGGGGCAGTGTGAGTGGTGTCTGGGGTGCTGGGGGCAGTGTAGGAGGTGTCTGGGGGCAGTGTGGGGGAGAGGTCTGGGGTGCTGGGGACAGTGTAGGAGGTGTCTGGGGTGCTGGGGGCAGTGTGAGTGGTGTCTGGGGTGCTGGGGACAGTGTGGGAGGTGTCTGGGGTGCTGGGACAGTAAGTGACACATGGTGACAATATACACACACATGCACCATATTACACAGGATTAGGTACTGCATGGTACCTTGTTGCACAAAGTGCACATCCCTGCTATAGTGACCCATTCACTGATGGTATTACAGCTACCATGTATTCTTGTGGCCAGAGTGGCAGAGTGTACGGACCGTTGGTCAGACTCGGGGCCAGTGAGCGCCCACACATATATAGAGAGGATTTCACACAGAAATCACAATTAGCGTGATGCATCGATTGAACAAATCCACAAGGGCCGTGACGAGAGTTCGAACCTACGTCCGAGATGTAGGTTCTCGGACGTAGGTTCGAATCGTCGTCACGGCCTTTGTGGGTTTGTTCATATAGAGAGATATAGATATATATAGATATACCTGGAACTCTGATATTTTTATGGAACTGATCGATCATGGGAAAGTGGTTTGTGTTATCTCAGTCGTGTTCTTTGTTTACGATTGGGTTGTGTACCTTATCTTGAGGTTACCATGAGGTGCTTCCGGGGCTTATTGTCCCCGCGGCCCGGTCGTCGACCTCCTCCTTGCTGGACTGGTCAACCAGGCTGTTGGACGCGGCTGCTCTCAGCCTGACGTATGAATCACAGCCTGGTTGATCAGGTATCCTTTGGAGGTGTTTATCAAGTTCTCTCTTGAACACTGTGAGGGGTCGGCCAGTTATGCCCCTTATGTGTAGTGGAAGCGTGTTGAACAGTCTCGGGCCTCTGATGTTGATAGTTCTCTCTTGAACACTGTGAGGGGTCGGCCAGTTATGTCCCTTATGTGTAGTGGAAGCGTGTGGAACAGTCTCGGGCCTCTGATGTTGATAGTTCTCTCTTGAACACTGTGAGGGGGTCGGCCAGTTATGTCCCTTATGTGTAGTGGAAGCGTGTTGAACAGTCTCGGGCCTCTGATGTTGATAGTTCTCTCTTGAACACTGTGAATGGTCGGCCAGTTATGCCCCTTATGTGTAGTGGAAGCGTGTTGAACAGTCTCGGGCCTCTGATGTTGATAGTTCTCTCTTGAACACTGTGAGGGGTCGGCCAGTTATGTCCCTTATGTGTAGTGGAAGCGTGTTGAACAGTCTCGGGCCTCTGATGTTGATAGTTCTCTCTTGAACACTGTGAGGGGTCGGCCAGTTATGTCCCTTATGTGTAGTGGAAGCGTGTTGAACAGTCTCGGGCCTCTGATGTTGATAGTTCTCTCTTGAACACTGTGAGGGGTCGGCCAGTTATGCCCCTTATGTGTAGTGGAAGCGTGTTGAACAGTCTCGGGCCTCTGATGTTGATAGTTCTCTCTTGAACACTGTGAGGGGTCAGCCAGTTATGCCCCTTATGTGTAGTGGAAGCGTGTTGAACAGTCTTGGGCCTCTGATGTTGATAGTTCTCTCTTGAACACTGTGAGGGGTCGGCCAGTTATGCCCCTTATGTGTAGTGGAAGCGTGTTGAACAGTCTCGGGCCTCTGATGTTGATAGTTCTCTCTTGAACACTGTGAGGGGTCGGCCAGTTATGTCCCTTATGTGTAGTGGAAGCGTGTTGAACAGTCTCGGGCCTCTGATGTTGATGTCATCCTTGCTCTTTGTTGACTGTTGGTTTGAATTCTGTCATTCTTATGTATCGTGTTCTTGTGAGAGGCCATGAACACATTACAGTGTTCTGTACAAAATTATCTGAGTGCTTCTTGCCGTATAGTTTTTGTGCAATATATATAATAATATATCTTATTATATAATATATAATACAATATATATAATCGTAATATATCTGTGTGTAATTTTGTTGCGTTATTCTGAAGTACAGCAAAATCAATTACGGGCTCACCATAGCCCGTGCTACTTGGGACATTGTTCCAGGTAGCGAGTCTATTTAGTGAGAACTAATGTTATGTGAATTAGCCATTCCTTATGAAGCAGGAATTGGACTGCATCTGTCATTGATAAAATGCCATTTTGTAAAATGGCTCCAAAGCTGTTGGAACTCATTACAGTTAAGTGAATAGTGATTGAGGGAATGACCATTTGGTCGTCCAGAATCTATCCTGTTGTTAACCGAGAACTTGATAAACACCTCCAAGGGATACCTGATCAACCAGGCTGTGATTTCACACGTCAGGCTGCGAGCAGCTGCGTCCAACAGCCTGGTTGACCAGTTCAGCAATCAGGTCGAGGCTTGGTCGAGGACCGGGCCTTGGGGGCGTGTTGAAGCCCTTTAGTTCTCCAAAACTCATTTTCGTTATTTCAAGGTGAAGAATGAACCATGTAGGTTCGAAACGTTGTGCAAATTGTATAAATAAGTGTAATACGTTCTATAGTAATTCACTTTTTTCTTCAACTTGAAATAACGAAAATGAGTATTGAGATATATATATATATATATATATATATATATATATATATATATATATATATATATATATATATATATATATATATATAGTTTCATTTTCAAAAGAATGAGGTGATTTGGTAAAATGCTATGCCCAAGATTACTATCCGAGTGCCGGCGGTGGGGTGGTTCAAATAGCCTCGGCTATCACCTCATTATGTCCGGTCGTGATGGTCAAGTGGATTAAGGCGTCTTGTACATACCAGTTGCGTTGCTCCTGGGAGTATGGGTTCGAGTCACTTCTGGGGTGTGAGTTTTCAGTTGCATATTGTCCTGGGGACCATTCAGGCTTGTTCGCATATATATATATATATATATATATATATATATATATTATATATATATATATATATATATATATATATATATATATATATATATATATATATATATATATATATATATATATATATATATATATATATATGTCGTACCTAGTAGCCAGAACGCACTTCTCAGCCTACTATGCAAGGCCCGATTTGCCTAATAAGCCAAGTTTTCATGAATTAATTGTTTTTCCACTACCTAACCTATCTAACCTAACCTAACCTAACTTTTTGGGCTACCTAACCAAACCTAACCTATAAAGATAGGTTAGGTTAGGTAGGGTTGGTTAGGTTCGGTCATATATCTACGTTAATTTTAACTCCAATAAAAAAAAATTGACCTCATACATAATGAAATGGGTAGCTTTATCATTTCATAAGAAAAAAAATAGAGAAAATATATTAACAAAGGAAAACTTGGCTTATTAGGCAAATCGGGCCTTGCATAGTAGGCTGAGAAGTGCGTTCTGGCTACTAGGTACGACATATATATATATATATATATATATATATATATATATATATATATATATATATATATATATATATATCTGTGGGAGGAGCCAGCGGAGCCCAGCCCAGCTGACTAATAGCATGAAGATGGTGTATGCAGATCATATTTCTGCGTGGAACAGCAACAAAAAATATATATATATCACCCGAGTTGCTAGACGCGAAAACATCTTACCATTGGCATAAAATCTTTAACGAGAATTTACTTGAGGCAATTTTTTTTTTTTTTTTTTTTTTACATATATCGTTGCTTTGGTGTCAAGGTGCCATTTATCCCTCCCTATTTTGGGTACAGGGTTCGACCCCCAGGGATGATTATTGATGGCCAGGTGTGGCCCCTAGTTGGACACCAGGTGGAGGGAGGTGATTGACTCGCCTCGCCTTCGTCCTTGGCTAGTATGGGTGTGATTCTTAGTGTAACAGCTGGGATGAAAGCCTTTGTTGCGGACCTGGCCCCCCTGCTGTGGTCCAGTCCTGGACTCACCTAGTTGTGCTTCCGGGGGTTAAGCTTCGGCTCTCTGGTCCCGCCTCTCACCTGTCAATCAACTGGTGTACAGATTCCTGAGCCTATTAGGCTCTATCATACATACACACACACACACACACACACACACACACACACACACACACACACACACACACACACACACACACACACACACATATTTGAAACTGTGTATATGAGGAGTCAGCCTCCATCACATCACTGCCTAGTGCATTCCATTTGTTAGCTACTAGCTGACACTAAAAAAGTTCTTTCTAATATCTCTATGGCTCATCTGGCGTACTTTATTTCCACCTGTGTCCCCTTGTGTGCGTGTGTGTGTGTGTGTGTGTGTGTGTGTGTGTGTGTGTGTGTGTGTGTGTGTGTCGATGAATGTAGATCTTATCAGCACAGGGCGTCCAACTTCGGATATATCGGGTTTACTTTTGACAGGCATCACCATTACCAATCATGAATATATAAGCCATCCTTATAGAGTCACAAGGTCAGAGTCCAGATCCATACACACACACACAGGTCAAGAGTGACTAACAGAATCAGGAATTTGCCTTGTGACTGTTTATTAATATTATTATTAATAATATTATTGTAAGTGAAAGTTTTCCTTCAAAGGGCGCCATAGTTAACATCAAAAGGTCACCTTACCTTGAGGTTACCTTATATCTTACCTATTAACTCGTAATTAATCTGTAATTCTCAAGAGTAAGTCATCTAAGGTCGTGGTTTCTGTTTACTGGACTTGTTCCTCACGAGTCAAGGACAAATATGTCGGTAAATTCTTCAGTGTAACAATGATGATGTTGGCAGCAGATTAACATCAATTAGCTGCCCTCTGTAATTATCCTTTTGGTACATAATATTCAGATCTAGGTACACTTGGTTGAACTCTCATGAAACAGGCTTTTCAACAGGGGTTTCTACTGTCAGGGTGGACAGTGGTTTGGCTCCATGTTGTATATGTGGTTGATGTTAGGGTTAATTATTAAGGCGACAAATTGGTGAATGTGAGATCGACCTCATTATAAATGGTAAACAGCGGTGTTGACCTTGATCAGTCACTATATGGCTGGCTGTCTGGCTGGCTAAAGATGGCTGGCTGGCTGACTGTCTGGCTGGCTGTATCTGGCTGTCTGGCTGGCTGGCTGGCTGTATCTGGCTGTCTGGCTGGCTGGCTGGCTGTGACTGACTTATTATAATAAATAATGTATTATAATATTATAATTATTATAAATAATCACATTATTATAATGCAGTATTTTTGGCCGAGGTTGTAGACCAGGTAATGTTTCTTCAATTAACTCTTATTTTTCTCCTTTTCAGGTAGGAGAGCATGATTGGTGTGGGCGAGGCAGGGAGAGGCAGCCATGGTCAGTGTTGCAACTAGTCACTACGCGACTGAATAAGTAATATTAGTTAGGTGTGGTATGACTTAGTGTGTTTACAAGGTAGGTTATGTTAATGCAACTTCTTTGAGAATGGGAGAGGAGAGAAGGCCAAGCTAGCAGGAAATGGATTAATAAATTATTGCGTTTTGAGAGTCAGTCTCTCTCTCTCTCTCTCTCTCTCTCTCTCTCTCTCTCTCTCTCTCTCTCTCTCTCTCTCTCTCTCTCTCTCTCTCTCTCTCTCTCTCTCTCTCTCTCTCGCACTAGGGTTCATAAAGGACTGTCAAATGACGTATCTAGGGAAACTGCAGGTAAGAGATGTTATCCTTCGTAAGATCTGAAGCCAGCTCCTAGAAACTCATTTATTTCATGAGAATGAACTTAGAAACTATCACATAGGGAACTATGATACAAGAACTATCATAAAAGGAACCTGGTGAAACTTCAAGCAGGAGTTGGGACAGGTGCAGAACTTTGAGGATGTTGGCCTTGCACATTACTGTAAGACCACCAATGTCACGTCGGTGTTGCAGACTATGGTGTTCAGACCGTTCCCGCCAGACTTGGTCAAGACTAGAGATGAGCCTCCTTGCACGTCTCTCCACTTTGTCCAAGTCTGATGAATGATAGGGAGCAGGCGATGCAGGAAAGGGGTGCATATTCCATATGAGCGAACTTGTGCTTCATATAAGGTTTCGCAGTCTCTGCTGTCCAGGTGTGAGATGCGCCGTAGGGCTGTAAGTCTCCTGGCTGTCTTTTGGGCTAGGTTAAGCACGTGGCTCTTCACTGTCATTGAAGAGTCGAACATCATTATCAAGATGTCAGTTTTATCTGTGAGTTCTAGGGTTTTGCCATCCATTTGCGAGCCTGTCTGATTCGCCGTGTGCAGTCTAGTTATCCTTATCGCTTGTGTCTTCTCAGCCACAAATGTGACCTGCCATCTCCTACCCCCAGACAGAAATCGCTGAAAGTTGGTGATTGATGATTCTTGCAGCAGTTGTCATTTCTTCCTTTCTGTATGTGAAGGTTAGAGTGAAGTCATCAGCATAGGCTTCACCTACAGGTTCGAGGTGAAGTAGATCGTTGAAGTCAACATTCCACAGCAGAGGGCCAAGCACACTACCCTGTGGAACCCTGGCGCCAATTGAGTGGCTTTCGGATTCTGCTCCATTAAGGACCCAACCCGTCCTCTTGTAAATAACGAAACTTTTCGTTCCTAACCCTTAGTCTGTTCTAGAAAGTAGTCATTTATAACTCTTAAGATGGAGCCCGAGATGCCTAGTACTTGAAGCTTCACTACTAATCCAGAGTGCCAGACCTGATCAAAGGCTCCTGCTGTGTCTAGAGCAACAACACAGCTGATCTTGGACTCATCCAGTGACTGATACCACTTAGTGGAGAGATTTAACAAGAGATCAACAGCAGATTGACCTTTCCTAAAACCATACTGTCGATGATCAAAAAATTATATCAATTGCTGGGCAGTTAATGATTCCTTAATTTTGTCAGTAATGGAGAGCAATGATACTGGTCTGTAGTTACCAACCACTGAGCGGCAGCTCATTTTGTGCATTGGAACAATGTGTGCCTTCTTCCATAAGGAGGGCCACATTCCTTGAGGTAGGCAGAGGTGGAAGAGTCACGCGAGAGGAGGAGCCGACAGGTCAGCGCAGCTGCGTAGTAGTCTTGGACTGACCTTATTCCCTCTCTCCCTCCCACCTCCCTCCCTCCCCTCCCCTCCCTCCCTCCTCCCCCCCTCCTCCCCCCCTCCTCCCCCCTCCTCCCCCCCTCCTCCCCCCCCTCCTCCCCCCCCCTCCTCCCCCCCCCCTCCTCCCCCCCCCCCCTCCTCCCCCCCCCCTCCTCCCCCCCCTCCTCCCCCCCTCCCCCCCTCCTCCCCCCCTCCTCCCCCCCCCTCCTCCCCCCCTCCTCCCCCCCTCCTCCCCCCCTCCTCCCCCCTCCTCCCCCCCTCCTCCCACTCCTCCCCCCCCTCCTCCCCCCCCTCCCCCGCTCCCTCCCTCCCTCTCACACACACACACACACACACACACACACACACACACACACACACACACACACACCACACACACACACCACACACACACACCACACACACACACCACACACACACACCACACACACACACCACACACACACACCACACACACACACCACACACACACACCACACACACACACCACACACACACACCACACACACACACCACACACACACACCACACACACACCACACACACACACACCACACACACACACCACACACACACACACCACACACACACACACCACACACACACACACCACACACACACACACCACACACACACACACCACACACACACACACCACACACACACACACCACACACACACACACCACACACACACACACACCACACACACACACACACACACACACACACACACACACACACACACACACACACACACACACACACACACACAATGTGGTGGAGGCTGACTCCATACACAGTTTTAAATATAGATATGATAGAGCCCAGTAGGCTCAGGAACCTGTACACCAGTTGACAGTTGAGAGGCGGGACCAAAGAGCCAAAGCTCAGCCCCCGCAAGCACAAATAGGTGAGTACAAATAGGTGAGGACACACACACACACACACTCTTCCCCTCCCCACTCTCTCCCCCTCTCTCCCTCCCTCTCTCCCACTCTCTCTCTCTCCCACTCTCTATCTCTCCCACTATCTCTCTCCTGCTCTCCCTCTCCCTCTCTCTCTCTCTCTCTCTCTCTCTCTCTCTCTCTCTCTCTCTCTCTCTCTCTCTCTCTCTCTCTCTCTCTCTCTCCTTTCCCCTCCCTCTCTGCCCACACACACACACACACACACATCTACACACATCTACACACATCTACATACATATACACACATATACACACACACACCTCCCCCCCCCTCTCTCCCTCACCCGTTCTCTCCCTCACCCACTCCCTCTCCATCTCTCACCCTCTCCTCTCTCTCCCTCTCTCCCTCCCGCCTCTCTCTCCATCTCCTCCCCCCCCTCCCCTTCTACTTCTCACTTCAGTGGAAGGGTCGGATCCCCCCCACCCACCCATTTATCTCTCCCTCTTATCACTCCCTTCTCTCTCTCTTTCTCTCTTCCTCTCTCTCTCTCCCTCCCCCATCCGGCACTGCCCTCCTGACAAATCCTTTCACGGCACAAGTATAGGAACAGGGTCAAGCATGGCAGCCAGAGGTACCAGGGGAACAGGGAAGAGCCAAGGTGATGAAATGAAGGAAATGTTCGCCCAGTTTCTGGAGGACATCAAGAGTGAGATGCAAGAAATGATGCAGGAAATGAAGAACGAAATAAGCAACCTGAAAAGAGAGCTGACAGTAGCAAAGGAGGAGATTAGAGCCCTCAAAGAGAATGGTATCAAGGCTGAGAATCAGAAAACCATCCAGGGAGAAGGTGGTAATAGTTTTTTGGATGAGAATGCCACAATAAAAGCAACATTTGCGGAAATACTAAAAAAAAATAACTCTGAAGTAATGACTGCAGTGATGGAGGTGGCCATGAAAGCAGCTACCTCACAGGAGGCGGCACGCTCCACTAGCCAACTGCTGGAAAGGAACAGATCAGTGGTTGCTGTGGGTATTAAAGAGCAGGAAGGCTCTAATAGGACAGAGTGGAATGACAAGGATAAAGCAGCAGTGAATGAAGTACTAAAGGCACTAGACATGGAAGGGGCTGAGCATAGCATTGAGAAGGTTTTCAGGCTAGGTTGGTACAACAAAGACCGAGACCGAATGATAAAGATAGTGTTTGCAAACGAGAGCACAAAGGAGAAGATCCTATCAAGGAAGAGCTCCCTGAAAAACGTGGGAAAATTCAAAAATGTATTCCTCCAGAGAGACATGACAAGGGAAGAGAGAGCCGTGGTGGCAGAAGCAAGGAAGAGGCACAGGGCGAGAGGGGAAAACCAGGAAGTCACAGCTCCCAACACAACACCCCAGAAGCGAGGGGGGGAACCCACAACCAGCTACCCAGTAACACCAGAAGGGAGGACAACCCCGCCTCCCTCCTCTGCATAGAAACCCCCCTACCCCAAACCCTCCCTGCCCCCACTCAAATGTTCAGCCAAATCTCCCTCCCCCCACACCCAATCCCCACCCTTCTACCCCTCCCCTCCTCCCGAGTTCTCCCTCCCCCCCCTTTCCTTCCCGTCCTCCCTCCCCTTTCTCCCCCTTCACTGGATCCCCCGCCCCTCATCCCAGTATCCTCTGAGACCCTGTTATCCACCTCACAGGTCCTCACACCCATGGAACAGCCTCCCCCACCAGCAGAACACTCACCAAGGAGGCGATTTGAGAAGGGACAGAAGAAAGTGAGCCTCAAAGCGATGTACACTAACATAGATGGAATTACAAATAAAGCAAATGAGCTTGGAGAACGGGTACTAGAGGAAAACCCAGACATAATAGCCCTCACGGAAACAAAGATCACGAAAACGATAACAAACGCAGTGTTCCCACAGGACTATTATGTTATGAGGAAAGAGAGGGAAGGAAGAGGTGGGGGTGGTGTAGCTCTGCTGGTAAGAAAAGGCTGGGATTTTGAGAAGATGGATATTCAGGGCTGTGAAGGTTTCAGTGACTACATAGCAGGTCCCGTAACAAATGGAGGGAAAAAAATTATAGTCGTAGTCATATATAATCCACCACCAAATGACAGAAGACCTAGACAGGAATATGATAGAAACAACATGGCCACCATTAACATAATAGAAAGAGCAGCTTCTGTTGCTAGCAGGAATGGATCTGGACTACTAATTATGGGAGACTTCAACCATGGGAAGATAGATTGGAAGAACAGAGACCCGCATTGAGGACCAGAAACATGGAGGGCTAAGCTGCTGGACGTGGCAACAAGAAACTTTCTAAGCCAGCACATCAAAGAACCAACAACAATGAGAGGAGAAGATGAACCAGCAATGCTTGATTTGATATTTACCCTAAATGAGTGGGATATAAGAGAAGTTAAGATGGAAGCGCCCTTGGGAATGAGTGACCACAGTGTATTGAACTTTGAGTACCTGCTAGAGCTAGGACTTATCTCCCCCAAAAAAGAACTAGGAATCAAAAGGCTGGCATACCGAAAGAGAAATTATGAACAGATGAGAAGTTTCCTAAGTGAAATACCTTGGGACACAGACCTCAGAGATAAGTCTGTACAGGGTATGATGGACTATGTTACCCAAAAGTGTCAGGAGGCAGTAAACAGGTTCATCCCGGCCCAAAGGGAAAAATCCGAGAAGCAACAGAAGAATCCATGGTATAATAGGGCATGTATGGAAGCGAAGAAACTGAACAAAAGGGCGTGGAGGAACTTCCGGAATAACAGAACACCAGAAAGCAGAGAGAGATACCAGAGAACCAGGAATGAGTACGTCAGGGTGAGAAGAGAAGCAGAGAAAAGTTTTGAAAATGATATAGCAAACAAAGCCAAGACCGAACCAAAGCTACTCCACAGTCACATCAGAAGGAAAACAACAGTGAAAGAACAGGTATTGAAACTTCGAACAGGCGAGGACAGGTATATAGAGAATGACAGAGAGGTGTGTGAAGAACTCAACAAGAGGTTCCAGGAGGTCTTCACAATAGAACAAGGTGAGGTCACTGTGCTAGGAGAAAGGGAGGTAAACCAGGCGGCCTTGGAAGAGTTCGAAATTACGAGAGAGGAGGTCAAGAGACACCTGCTGGATCTGGATGTTAGAAAGGCTGTTGGTCCAGATGGGATCTCACCATGGATACTGAAAGAGTGTGCAGAGGCACTTTGCTTGCCACTCTCCATAGTGTATAGTAAGTCACTGGAGACGTGAGACCTACCAGAAATATGGTAGACGGCGAATGTGGTCCCAATATACAAAAAGGGCGACAGGCAAGAGGCACTGAACTACAGGCCAGTGTCCTTGACTTGTATACCATGCAAGGTGATGGAGAAGATCGTGAGAAAAAACCTGGTAACACATCTGGAGAGAAGGGACTTCGTGACAAATCGCCAACATGGGTTCAGGGAGGGTAAATCTTGCCTTACAGGCTTGATAGAATTCTACGATCAGGTGACAAAGATTAAGCAAGAAAGAGAGGGCTGGGCGGACTGCATTTTCTTGGATTGTCGGAAAGCCTTTGACACAGTTCCGCATAAGAGGCTGGTACATAAGCTGGAGAGACAGGCAGGTGTAGCTGGTAAGGTGCTCCAGTGGATAAGGGAGTATCTAAGCAATAGGAAGCAGAGAGTTACGGTGAGGGGTGAGACCTCCGATTGGCGTGAAGTCACCAGTGGAGTCCCACAGGGCTCTGTACTCGGTCCTATCTTGTTTCTGATATATGTAAATGATCTTTCAGAGGGTATCGATTCATTTCTCTCAATGTTTGCGGACGATGCTAAAATTATGAGAAGGATTAAAACAG
Source organism: Procambarus clarkii (assembly GCF_040958095.1). NCBI lineage: Eukaryota > Metazoa > Arthropoda > Malacostraca > Decapoda > Cambaridae > Procambarus > Procambarus clarkii. The sequence goes on from NC_091171.1 coordinate 17,287,047, forward strand.
AAGAGGACTGTTTGAGGCTTCAAGAAGACCTAGACAAGCTGAAGGACTGGTCGAACAAATGGTTGTTAGAGTTTAACCCAACCAAATGTAATGTAATGAAGATAGGTGTAGGGAGCAGGAGGCCTGATACAAGGTATCATCTGGGAGAGGAAATTCTTCAGGAGTCAGAGAAGTAAAAAGACTTGGGGGTTGATATCACGCCAGACCTGTCTCCTGCAGCACATATCAAGCGGATAACATCAGCGGCACATGCCAGGCTGGCCAACATACGAACGGCATTCAGAAACTTGTGTAAGGAATCATTCAGAACTTTGTATACCACATATGTCAGGCCAATCCTGGAGTATGCAGCCCCAGCATGGAGTCCATATCTAGTCAAGGATAAGACTAAACTGGAAAAGGTTCAAAGGTTTGCCACCAGACTAGTACCCGAGCTGAGAGGTATGAGCTACGAGGAGAGACTACGGGAATTAAACCTCACTTCGCTGGAAGACAGAAGAGTTAGGGGGGACATGATCACCACATTCAAGATTCTGAAGGGAATTGATAGGGTAGATAAAGACAGTCTATTTAACACAAGGGGAACACGTACAAGGGGACACAGGTGGAAACTGAGTGCCCAAATGAGCCACAGAGATATTAGAAAGAATTTTTTTAGTGTCAGAGTGGTGGACAAATGGAATGCATTGGGAAGTGATGTGGTGGAGGCTGACTCCATACACAGTTTCAAGTGTAGATATGATAGAGCCCGATAGGCTCAGGAATCTGTACACCTGTTGATTGATGGTTGAGAGGCGGGACCAAAGAGCCAGAGCTCAACCCCCGCAAACACAACTAGGTGAGTACAACTAGGTGAACTAGGGGAGTACACACACACACACACACAGATATAGAGGTGACTGCAGAGGAGGTAATGAAACAGTTAACACTGGATGCAACTAAAGCGGTTGGGCCAGACAAAGTATCACCGTGGATACTAAAAGAGGCAGCGCTGTCTCTCAGCGTGCCTCTGGCAATGATCTTTAATGAGTAACTTATGTCGGGAGAATTGCCCAATTGCTGGAAGGAGGCAAATGTCGTACCGATTTTCAAGAAAGGTGATAGGGAGGAGGCACTTAACTACAGACCCGTATCACTGACAAGCATCCCCTGCAAAATACTTGAAAGAATAATTAGGCTAAGACTTGTTGAGCACCTGGAGAGCACTGGGTTTGTAAACAAGCACCAACATGCGTTCTTGACAGGTAAATCATGCCTAACAAACCTTTTAGAATTCTATGACAAAGTAACAAGGATAAGGCAGGACAGAGAAGGCTGGGCAGACTGCATATTTCTTGACTGCTAAAAGGCCTTTGATTCAGTACCGCACATAAGACTGCTATACATACTTGAGAGGCAGGCAGGAGTAAGCAGAAAGGCCCAAGCATGGGTAAGGAACTACATAACAGGAAGGAGCCAGAGGGTAAGGGTCGAGAAGTCGAACTGGCGAACAGTAACGAGTGGAGTACCTCAAGGATCGGTGCTGGGACCAATCCTCTTTCTAATTTACTTAAATGATATGTTTACAGGCGTGGAATCCTACATGTCAATGTTTGCGGATGACGCAAATTTAATGAGAAGAGTTGTGACAGATGAGGATTGTAGGATCCTCTAAGAGGACCTGGACAGGTTGCAGAGATGGTCAGAAAAATGGCTACTGGAGTTCAACACGAATAAATGTAAAGTTATGGAAATGGAATCAGGTGAAAGGCGACCAAAGGGACAGTACACAATGAAGGGGAACTGCCTACCTGTAACGATTCGAGAAAGAAACCTGGGACTGGACGTAACACCTCATCTAACTCCTGAGGCACATATAAATAGGATAACGACAGCGGCGTACTCTACACTGGCGAAAGTTAGAACTTCATTCAGAAACCTAAGTGAGGAGGCTTTTAGGACGCTTTACACTGCCTACGTGAGACCAGTCTTAGAGTATGCGGCGCCATCATGGAGCCCCCACCTGAAGAAACACGTAAGGAAACTGGAAAAGGTTCAGAGGTTTGCGGCGAGGCTTGTCCCAGAGTTATAAGGGATGGGATATGAAGAGCGTCTGAAGGAACTGAACCTTACGACACTAGATAAAAGAAGGGAAAGAGGAGATATGATAGGGACATATAAAATACTCAGGGGAATTGACAAAGTGGAAATAGATGAAATGTTCACACGTAATAATAACAGAACGAGGGGACATGGGTGGAAGCTTGAAACTCAGATGAGTCACAGAGATGTTAGGAAGTTTTCTTTTAGCGTGAGAGTAGTGGGAAAATGGAATGCACTTGGGGAACAGGTTGTGGAAGCAAACTCTATTCATATTTTCAAAATTAGGTATGATAGGGAAATGGGACAGGAGTCATTGCTGTAAACAACCGATGGCTGGAAAGGCGGGATCCAAGAGTCAATGCTCGATCCTGCAAGCACAAATAGGTGAGTACACACACACAAATAGGTGAGTACACACACACACACACACACACACACACACACACACACACACACACACACACACACACACACACACACACACACACACACACACACACACAAGACGAACATCGGAAAGGGACTATGAGAACGATATTGCAATCAAAGCGAAAAAACAACCTAAGTTACTACACAGTCATATAAGAAGAAAAATGTCGGTGAACGACCAAGTGACAAGACTAAGGAAGACAGAGGGGGCATATACTGAAAGTGACAAGGAAATCTGCGAGGCACTGAATGCCAGTTTCCATGGAGTGTTCACTACCGAGCCTGAGCAGCTCCCATTGTTGGAAGAGGTTACCCTAGATGAAAGACTATCAGATATAGAGGTGACAGCAGAGGAGGTAATGAAACAGTTGACAACTCTAGATGCAACTAAAGCAGTTGGACCAGACAAAGTATCACCGTGGATACTAAAAGAAGCAGCACAGGCCCTCAGCGTGCCTCTGGCAATGATCTTTAATGAGTCACTTATGTCAGGAGAATTGCCCAGTTGCTGGAAGAAGGCAAATGTCGTGCCGATCTTCAAGAAAGGCGATAGGGAGGAGGCACTTAACTATAGACCTGTATCACTGACAAGCATCCCCTGTAAAATACTGGAAAGAATAATTAGGCTACGACTGGTTGCACACCTGGAGAACATTAGGTTTGTGAACAAACATCAACATGGGTTCTGGACAGGGAAATCGTGCCTAACAAACCTTCTGGAATTCTATGATAAAATAACGAGGATAAGACAGGACAGAGATGGTTGGGCAGACTGCATATTTCTGGACTGCCAAAAAGCCTTTGATACAGTACCGCACATGAGACTGCTGTTCAAGTTCGAGAGGCAGGCGGGGGTGGGGGGAAAGGTCCTAGCATGGATAAGGAACTACCTAACAGGAAGGAGCCAAAGAGTTACGGTAAGGGGCGAGAAGTCGGACTGGCGAACAGTAACAAGTGGAGTACCACAAGGATCGGTGCTGGGACCAATTCTATTTCTTGTATATGTTAACGACATGTTTACAGGCGTAGAGTCCTACATGTCGATGTTTGCGGATGATGCAAAGTTGATGAGAAGAGTTGTGACAGATGAGGATTGCAGGATCCTCCAAGAGGACCTGAACAGATTGCAGAGATGGTCAGAGAAATGGCTACTAGAATTCAACACGAGCAAATGTAAAGTTATGGAAATGGGACTAGGAGATAGGAGACCAAAGGGACAGTACACAATGAAGGGGAACAGCCTACCTGTAACGACGCGTGAAAGAGACCTGGGGGTGGACGTAACACCTAATCTATCTCCTGAGGCACATATTAATAGGATAACGACAGCAGCGTACTCTACACTGGCAAAAGTTAGAACATCATTCAGAAACCTAAGTAAGGAGGCATTTAGGGCGCTTTACACTGCCTACGTAAGGCCAGTCTTAGAGTATGCCGCCTCATCATGGAGTCCCCATCTGAAGAAGCATATAATGAAACTGGAAAAGGTTCAGAGGTTTGCAACGAGACTCGTCCCAGAGCTACGAGGGATGGGGTATGAGGAGCGCCTGAGGGAACTGTGCCTTACGACACTAGAAAGAAGAAGGGAGAGGGGGCTGACATGATAGGAACGTATAAGATACTCAGAGGGATTGACAGAGTGGACATAGACGAAATGTTCACACGGAATAGTAACAGAACGAGAGGACATGGATGGAAGCTTGAAACTCAGATGAGTCACAGAGATGTTAGGAAGTTTTCTTTTAGCGTGAGAGTAGTGGGGAAATGGAATGCACTTCAGGAACAGGTTGTGGAAGCAAATACTATTCATAATTTTAAAACCAGGTATGATAGGGAAATGGGACAAGAGTCATTGCTGTAAACAACCGATGCTCGAAAGGCGGGATCCAAGAGTCAATGCTCGATCCTGCAGACACAACTAGGTGAGTACACAAATAGGTGAGTACACACACACACACACACACACACACACACACACACACACACACACGCACACGCACACGCACACGCACACGCACACATGCACACGCACACGCACACACACCAGAGCCCAATAGGCTCAGGAATCTGTACACCAGTTGCTTGACGGTTGAGAGGCGGGACCAAAGAGCCAGAGCTCAACCCCCGCAAGCACAATTAGGTGAGTACACACACACACACACACACACACACACACACACACACACACACACACACACACACACACACACACACACCAAAGAAAAAAAAAGGAAAGGATCAGTGGTAGCTGTGGGTATTAAAGATCAGGTAGGCTCTAATAGGACAGAATGGAACGATATGGACAGAGCAGCAGCGAATGAAATACTAAGGAGACTAGAGATGGAAGGGACTGAACATAGAATTGAGAAGGTTTTCAGGATGGGTTGGTACAACAAGGACAGAGACCGTGTGTTAAAGATAGTGTTTGCAAACGAGGCCACAAAGGAGAAGATTCTAACAAGGAAGAACCACCTGCAATATGTTTGAGAATTAAAAAAAGCATTCCTCCAGAGGGACGTGACGAGGGAAGAGAGAGCCGTGGCTGCAAAAGAAAGGAAGAAGCGCAGGGCGAGAGGAGAAAATCTGGAAAACACAGCTCCGAACACAACATCCTCAGTTGTGAGGGGGGAACCCACAACCAGCAACCCAGTATCACCAGAGGGGAGGGGAACTCCACCACCCTCCTCTGCATAGAAACCCCCCCTACCCCAAACCCTCCCTGCCCCCATTCAAATGTTCAGCCAACTCTCCCTCCCCCTCTCACCCCACTCCCACCCTGCGACCCCTCCCCTACTCCCACCGTGTCCCCCTCCCTCCCTCCCTCCCTTTCCCCCACTGTCCTCCCTCCCCCTTCATCCCATACCTTCCCTGTCCCCCCTTCACGTGACCCCCCCCCACCCCTCACTCCAGGATCCCCTTGAGACCCCGTTACCCACCCCACAAATCCTCACGCCCATGGAACAGCTTGACCCATCAGCAGAACGCTCACCAAGAAGGGAACACGAGAAGGGATAGAAGAAAGTGAGGCCCAAGGCAATGTACACTAACATAGATGGGATTACAAATAAAACAAATGAACTTGGAGAATGGGTACTTGAAGAAAGCCCAGACATAATAGAGGCACTCTGCTTGCCACTCTCCATAGTATATAGTAGGTCACTGGAGATGGGAGACCTACCAGAAATATGGAAGGTGGCTAATGTGGTCCCAATATACAAAAAGGGTGACAGACAAGAGGCACTGAACTACAGGCCAGTGTCCTTAACTTGTATACCATGCAAAGTGATGAAGATCGTGAGAAAAAATCTAGTAACACATCTGGAGAGAAGGGACTTCGTGACAAATCGCCAACATGGGTTCAGGGAGGGTAAATCTTGCCTGACTGGTTTAACATAATTCTACGACCAGGTGACAAAGATTAAGCAAGAACAAGAAGGCTGGGCGGACTGCATTTATTTTTACTGTCGGAAAGCCTTTGACACAGTCCATCATAAGAGGCTGGTACATAAGCTGGAGAGACAGGCGGGAGTAACTGGTAAGGTGCTCCAGTGGATAAGAGAATACATAAGTAGTAGGAAGCAAAGAGTTACAGTGAGGGGTGAGACCTCAGATTGGCGTGAAGTCACCAGTGGAGTTCCACACGGCTCTGTACTCGGTCCTATCCTGTTTCTGATAAACGTAAACGATCTCCCTGAGGGTATAAAATCATTCCTCTCAATGTTTGCTGACGATGCCAAAATTATGAGAAGGATTAAGACAGAGGAGGACAGCTTGAGGCTTCAAGAAGACCTGGACAAGCTGCAAGAATGGTCGAACAAATGGTTGTTCGAGTTTAACCCAAGCAAGTACAATGTAATGAAGATAGGGGTAGGCAGCAGGACAAGGTATCATTTGGGAGATGAAATACTTCGAGTCTGAGAGAGAGAAAGACCTGGGGGTTGATATCACGCCAGACCTGTCCCTTGAAGCTCATTTCAAGTGGATAACAGCAGCAGCATATGCCATTTTGGCTAACATAATAACTGCCTTTAGAAACTTGTGTAAGGAATCTTTCGGAACATTATACCTTGAGGCTACCTTGAGGTGCTTCCGGGGCTTAGTGTCCCCGCGGCCCGGTCGTCGACCAGGCCTCCTGGTTGCTGGACTGATCAACCAGGCTGTTAGACGCGGCTGCTCGCAGCCTGACGTATGAGTCACAGCCTGGTTGATCAGGTATCCTTTGGAGGTGCTTATCCAGTTCTCTCTTGAACACTGTGAGGGGTTTGCCAGTTATGCCCCTTATGTGTAGTGGAAGCGTGTTGAACAGTCTCGGGCCTCTGATGTTGATAGAGTTCTCTCTCAGAGTACCTGTTGCACCTCTGCTTTTCAACGGGGGTATTCTGCACATCCTGCCATGTCTTCTGGTCTCATGTGGTGTTATTTCTGTGTGCAGGTTTGGGACCAGCCCCTCAATTATTTTCCACGTGTAAATTATTATGTATCTCTCCCGCCTGCGCTCAAGGGAGTACAGATTTAGGCTCTTTAGTCGGTCCCAGTAATTTAGATGTTTTACTGAGTGGATTCTAGCAGTAAAGGATCTCTGCACGCTCTCTAGGTCAGCAATTTCTCCAGCTTTGAAAGGGGCTGTCATTGTGCAGCAGTACTCCACCCTAGATAGCACAAGCGTTTTGAAAAGTATCATCATCGGTATAGCATCTCTAGTGTGAAAAGTTCTTGTTATCCAACCTGTCATTTTTCTTGCAGTTGTGACGGCTACTTTATTGTGTTCTTTAAAGGTAAGGTCTTCCGACATGAGTACACCCAGGTCCTTTACATTGCCTTTTCGTTCTATGTTATGATTTGCCTGCGTTTTGTACGTGGTTTCTGTTTTTATATTTTCAATTTTTCCGTAGCGCATGAGCTGAAACTTATCCTCGTTGAATACCATATTATTTTCTGTAGCCCATAGAAAGACCTGATCTACATCTGATTGGAGGTTTGCCGTGTCCTCTATGTTGCCAACTCTCATGAAAATCCTAGTGTCATCTGCAAAGGATGATACAGTGCTATAGGTTGTGTTCTGGTCTATGTCCGATATGAGGATGAGAAAAAGTACTGGAGCAAGCACAGTACCCTGGGGGACTGAGCTCTTCACGGTTGATGGGCTGGATTTTATTTTGTTGACTATTACACATTGGGTTCTGTCAGTCAGGAAATTGTAGATCCATCTGCCTATTTTCCCGGTAATTCCTTTTGAACGCATTTTATGTGCAATAACACCATGGTCACATTTATCAAAAGCTTTTGCGAAATCTGTGTAAATTACATCAGCGTTTTGTTTGTCTTCCATAGCATCTAATGCCATATCATAGTGGTCCAGCAACTGCGACAGGCAAGAGCGCCCTGTTCTGAAACCATGTTGTCCGGGGTTATGGAGATGCTGTGATTCCATGTATTTTGTGATCTTACTTCTTAGCACTCTCTCAAAAATTTTTATGATGTGCGATGTTAGTGCTATCGGTCTGTAATTTTTTGCCTCTGCCTTATTTCCTCCTTTATGGAGTGGTGCTATCTCTGCTGTTTTTAGTATGTCAGGGATAACGCCAGTATCTAGACTTTGTCTCCACAGAATGTGAAGGGCCTGCGATAGTGGTTTTTTACAGTTCCAAGAATCCGGGCCTGGTGCAGAGTGCATAGGCATACTGTTTATGGCTTCTTCAAAATCTAGTGGGGATAGGGCGACGTCTGATATGTGATTTGATGTTGGTATCATATCCATGAAAAATTCATTTGGGTTATCAATCTTTAGTGCATTTAATGGCTCACTGAAAACAGAGTCGTACTGCTTCCTCAGTAACTCGCTCATTTCTTTGTTGTCATCTGTGAAAGTTCCATCTCCCTTTCGCAGGGGCCCGATACTAGATGTGGTTTTTTATCTTGATTTTGCATAGGAGAAAAAATATTTCGGATTTCTCTCTATTTCACTGATGGCCTTTTGCTCTCTTTGCCTCTCCTGGGTTTTGTATGATTCTTGTAGCTTGAGTTCAATTGTTTCTATTTCTCTACCTAACCTTCTTCGCCGTTCTTGAGATAGGATGCGACTCTCAAGTTGTTCCGCGATTCGTTTTCTTCGCCTATATAGGGAACGACGTTCCCGTTCCAATCTGCATCTCTTTCTCTTTTTTCTTAGGGGTATGCGGTTTGAACATATTTCTAGTGCTACTGAGCTTATTTTTTCCAGGCACTGGTTCAGGTTTGCATTTCCTAGCTGTTCTTCCCAGTTTATTTCTGTGAAGTCCTGGTTTATTTGCTCCCAGTTTATCCGTTTATTATTGAAGTTGAATTTGCTGAAATCTCCTCCACCGGGAATCTGGACTGGTTTTGAAGGTCCATTTCCCATGGTTGTCAGAACTTCAATTAAGTTGTGATCTGAGTAACAGGTATTTGTAATCATTATGTTCCCGATCAACTCATCATTATTAGTGAAAATGAGGTCCAGCGTGTTCTTCCTAGTTGGTTCTACTATTTGCTGGTTTAAGGCAAACCTATCGCACATCCGTAGCAGGTCATTTGCATGTGCCTGCTCATTTAGGCTACTTCCTGGTATTCTTTCTGATATTACTGTATTAGCCAGGTGCTTCCATTTCAGGTGCCGTAGGTTGAAGTCCCCAAGCAGGATGATGTTCGGAGCTGGATTTGTGAGGTTTTCCAAGCAGTGCTCTATTTTCATTAGTTGGTCTTTAAACTGCTGAGGGTTTGCCTCCGGTGACTTATATACAAGGACAACAACTACATTTAGGATCTCTATTTTGACTATCAGCACTTCCACCATATCATTTGAGGTGTTTAGCAGCTCAGTACAGATGAGTGTGTCTTTGATGTAGAGGCTGACCCCACCCTGAAGCCGGTGTTTCCTATCACATCTGAAGAGATTGTATTCTGGGATCCATATTTCACCATCAAGGTAGTCCTTTGTGTGAGTTTCCGTTAGGGCTGCAAACACTGCATTTGCCTCATGAAGGAGACCATCTATAAAATGAACTTTGTTGGATTTGCGTGTTTTTATACCCTGGATGTTGGCAAATATAAATGATGTTATCGTGTTAGTGGAAGTGCTGGATGCTTTAATTGGTGTTAATATCTGAGGCTCTGGTAAGGATGCCACTGTGTTTGCGTCCTCTCTAGCATTTGACCGAGTTGGTGGTAGAGTCTGGTCATTTTTAGCCATTCTTCTCCTCCTCCTCTTGCTAAAAAATTATCCCGGTTGATGGAGTAGTGGCTGTTTTCATAGTGGTAGTCTGTCGGTTTTATTCGCCTGGTACCTCTTATATGAAAAGCTGGGCATTCAGCATTGAAGCACTCTTTCCTGTCCAAAGAGTTCTTGCAAATTTCTGGGTGAAAGAATTCACAGCTTTTGGTACATTTACCTGTATTGAGGAGGTTTCTGCACTTTCTAGGGTGATCGTGTGTACATGTTCCATTTATTCTTCCCGATTCCCCATGCTTACAGGTAGCCCATCTGTAATACCAACAGATTTTGGGGCCTTGTTTTGTTTGTTTCCCTCTGCCAGGGACCGCACTCTGCTGCGGCGCCCCCGACACTGTGCCCTGCTCCGGTGCCTGTGACACTGTGCCCTGCTCCGGTGCCTGTGACACCGCGCTCTGCTCCGGTGCCTGTGACACCGCGCTCTGCTCCGGTGCCTGCGACACCGCGCACTGCTCAGGGGTCCCCGACTCCGTGCCCTGCTCAGGCATCCCCGACTCCGCGCCCTGCTCAGGCATCCCCGACTCCGTGCCCTGCTCAGGCATCCCCGACTCCGTGCCCTGCTCAGGCATCCCCGACTCCGCGCCCTGCTCAGGCATCCCTGACTCCGTGCCCTGCTCAGGCATCCCCGACTCCGTGCCCTGCTCAGGCATCCCCGACTCCGCGCCCTGCTCAGGCATCCCCGACTCCGTGCCCTGCTCAGGCATCCCCGACTCCGTGCCCTGCTCAGGCGCCGCTGCCACAGAACTCTGTGCTACAGCTGGTTGTACCTTGGTGTCATGTACAGTTTGTTTGAAGACATTAGAAATTGCTATGCAGGCATTAATTAGTAATTCTCTGTTTTCGGCGGGAGTTTTATCCAGGATTTCCATCAATTTCAAAAAAGTTACATCATCCTTTTTGCAGAGCCAGTACACAGAGTGGTCACTGGGACCATTTCTCCTTGAATTGTTAGTCATGTTGGCACATTTTTTGTGTATGGCTGCTGAACAGAGTTGGCATTGAAAACTCTGTTGGTAATCTACCTTCATGTTGCATTCTATGCACGTTTTTATCAAAGCCATTTTTTGAACACTTCTGTTCAGTGGTGATGGTCTTACAAGGTGGGGTGTTGACCGGTGGGGGAGTTGACCGCGGGTGCTGGCCGTGGGAGCTGGCCGTGGGTGTTGACCGTGGGTGTTTACCAACTTGAGATAGGCCTGGAAGAGGCTGTATGGACGGCCACTGTTGCTACCACGTGTCGCACTCTTAATTTGTTTTGTTCACTTGTTAGATTACATTACTTGCATTTTCCCACTAGTTATCATACAGTAGAGGCGTCTAGTTTCTGTGTCTGGGCACTAGTTACCTGAGTACGTTACACTATTTGAAAGAATACACACACAAGAGGGTACTGGGGTGGGCCTACCTCCAAGTGGCCCTTGTTTACATACACACGACGGACTTATTTTGTGTGTAATTTGTTCACTTGATATTAGACTATGTTATCTTTATTTTTGTTATAATAGACACAGGTTTTGCATAGAGAGCTTAGCACTATGGGCACTGATTACTTGATGTTTCAATAGCGAGAGATGTGATTTATTGACGACTTGGCAACTATCGCCACATATGTCAGCATATGGCAACTATATACCATATATGTCAGACCAATCCTGGAGTATGCGACTCCAGCATGGAGTCCATATCTGGTCAAGCATAAGACTAAACTGGAAAAGGTTCAAAGGTTTGCCACCAGACTAGTACCCGAACTGAGAGGTATGAGCTACGAGGAGAGACTACGGGAATTAAACCTCACGTCACTGGGAGACAGAAGAGTTAGAGGGGACATGCATGATCACCACATACAAGATTCTCATTGATAGGATAGATAAAGACAGGCTATTTACCACAAGGGGCACACGCACTAGGGGACACAGGTGGAAATTGAGTGCCCAAATGAGCCATAGAGACGTTAGAAAGAATATTTTAATGCATTAGGAAGTGATGTGGTGGAGGCTGACTCCATACACAGCTTCAATTGTAGATAGGATAGAGCCCAGTAGGCTCAGGAACCTGTACATTAGTTGATTGACAGTTGAGAGACGGGACCAAAGAGCCAGAGCTCAACCCCCGCAAGCACAATTAGGTGAGTACATACACACATTCCCTCAAAAATTATACCTGAGAATTACTCTCTCCTCTCCCACCACATTCCCAGGTGTTCATCAACATGCGCCGCAGGACCTGTGCGCGATGTTATCGCCACCAAAATATCTTGCTACATGAAAGTAAATACAAGAATCTCACGTGTTGGAAAATATTACCTTTACAACAGGCTATGGAGCTGTGTTGTGGTATATATAGAAAGCACGTTTTATTCACCACGTTAAATATTTTGGAATTATTCGATTTTCTCCCTGTTGTAAACAATGTTGTTGTCCTGGCGGTTCCTTGTCCTGATGCTGCCCCATTGCCCTGGTGGTGCCCTGTTGTCCTCGTGGTGCCCCGTTGTTCCGATGCTGCCCCATTGTCCTGGTGGTGCCCTGTTGTCCTCGTGGTGCCCCGTTGTTCCGATGCTGCCCCATTGTCCTGGTGGTGCCCTGTTGTCCTCGTGGTGCCCCGTTGTTCCGATGCTGCCCCATTGTCCTGGTGGTGCCCTGTTGTCCTCGTGGTGCCCCGTTGTTCCGATGCTGCCCCATTGTCCTGGTGGTGCCCTGTTGTCCTCGTGGTGCCCCGTTGTTCCGATGCTGCCCCATTGTCCTGGTGGTGCCCTGTTGTCCTCTTGGTGCCCCGTTGTTCCGATGCTGCCCCATTGTCCTGGTGGTGCCCTGTTGTCCTCGTGGTGCCCCGTTGTTCCGATGCTGCCCCATTGCCCTGGTGGTGCCCTGTTGTCCTCGTGGTGCCCTGTTGTCCTCTTGGTGCCCCGTTGTTCCGATGCTGCCCCATTGTCCTAGTGGTGCCCTGTTGTCCTCGTGGTGCCCTGTTGTCCTCGTGGTGCCCTGTTGTCCTCGTGGTGCCCCGTTGTTCCGATGCTGCCCCATTGTCCTGGTGGTGCCCTGTTGTCCTCGTGGTGCCCCGTTGTTCCGATGCTGCCCCATTGTCCTGGTGGTGTCCTGTTGTCCTCGTGGTGCCCCGTTGTTCCGATGCTGCCCCATTGCCCTGGTGGTGCCCTGTTGTCCTCGTGGTGCCCCGTTGTTCCGATGCTGCCCCATTGTCCTGGTGGTGCCCTGTTGTCCTCGTGGTGCCCCGTTGTTCCGATGCTGCCCCATTGTCCTGGTGGTGCCCTGTTGTCCTCGTGGTGCCCTGTTGTCCTCGTGGTGCCCCGTTGTTCCAATGCTGCCCCATTGTCCTGGTGGAGATCCATTTTCCTGATGCTACCCGTTGTCCTGGTGGTGCTTCGTTGTCCTGAAGCTGCCCCATTGTCCCGGTTGTGCTCCAGGACAATGAGCATCTCATGGAAGGAAAATGACATGTAAAGCATCTGGGAATACTGATGCCAGACGACCTGGTGTTTAGCGTGCCTAACAAAGCTCAGCCAGGGAAAATTGTACATTTGGACAGCTTTGAGACGTCCCAATAATTTAGGTGCTTTATCGCATCTCTGCGTTCCATTTATGTTCCCTATACTCCCTCTATTTCAGCAATCTCTCCTGCTCTGAAGGGGAAAGTGAGTACTTGGCAGTACTCAAGACGGGACAGTACAAGTGATTTGTATAGTACACCCATTGTGATGGGATCCCTGGATTTAAAAGTTCTCGTAATCCATCCTATATTTTTTTTCTGGCTGACGCAATATTTGCTTGGTTATGCTCCCTAAACGTTAGGTCGTCAGACATAATTATTCCAAAATCCTTAACATGCTGCTTTCCTAATAAGGGCAGATTTGATTGTGTTTTGTACCCTGTAATATGTTTCAAATCCTCATTTTTACCGTACCTGAGTATCTGGAATTTATCACTGTTAAACATCATGTTTTTTTCTGCTGCACAGTCGAAAACTTTATTAATATCTGCTTGTAGTTTTTCAATGTCTTCAGCAGAGGTAATTTTCATGCTAATTTCATGCTGATTCGGTGTCATCTGCAAAGGATGGTATGAAGCTGTGACTTGTATTTTTGTCTATATCTGATATGAGTATGAGGTAAAGCAGTGGTGCAAGGACAGTACCCTGAGGCACAGAGCTTTTAACTGCGCTTGGACTCGGTTTTATATGGTTGACTGTTCTCTTTGTTCTGTTCGACAGAAAATTGAGTATCCAGCGTCCTTCTTTACCAGCTAATCCCAATGACCTCATTTTGTGTGCTATCAATCCATGGTCACATATGTCGAATGCCTTTGCGAAGTCCATGTATACCACATCTGCATTCTGTTTTCCTACTAATGCCTCAGTGATTTCGTCGTGGTGGTCAACTTCGTGTGAGAGGCATGAACTTCCTGCTCTAAATCCATGTTGGCCTGGGTGGTGAAGGTCATTGGTCTCCATGAATCTGGTGACCTGACCCCTGATCACTCTTACAAATATCTCTATTAAGTGGGACGTTAGTGCAACGTGGAAAATAGTAGAGGCGCTGGTCCCAAACCTGCACACAGAAATAACACAACATGAGACCAGGAGGCATGGCAGGATGTGCAGAATACGCCCGTTGAAAAGCAGAGGTGCAACAGGTACTGTGAGAGAGAACTCTGTCAACATCAGAGGCCCAAGACTGTTCAACACGCTTCCACTACACACAAGGGACATAACTGGCCGACCCCTCACAGTGTTCAAGAGAGAACTGGATAAACACCTCTAAAGGATACCTGATCAACCAGCCTGTGACTCATACGTCAGTATGACGTATGAGACCAACAGCCTGGTTGACCAGTTAAACAACGAGGAGGCCTAGTCGAGGATCGGGCCGCGGGGACGCTAACCCCCGAAACCATCTCAAGGTAACCTTAAGGTAGGTCTATAATTCTGTCAATGTTTTGCTCCCTCCCTAGTGTAGAGGGGCTATGTCTGCTGATTGAAGTGCATCTGGTATCTCCCCCGTGTCCAAGCTCTTCCTCCACACTATACTGAATGTCTGTGCTACTGGCACTTTGCATTTCTTTATAAATATTGAATTCCATGAGTCTGGTCCCGGGGCTGAATGCATGGACATGTTGTCATACATGACCCTGATTATGTCTTTTCTCTTTCAAAATCTGCCACGCTCGTGTTGATATCAGTTATATTTACAGGGGATTGGATATCACGCATAAAGAAGTTGCCCAGATCTACCACTTTCATGTTGTTTATTGGAGGGCTATACATGTCATCATTCTGTTTTTTTAGGATTTCACTGATTTCTTAGTTATCCTCAGTGTATGAATCTTCACTCGTACGAATAGGTCCAATACTGACAGTGTTTTTTTTGTTTTTGGTTTTAACCCAATAATTTGGGTTTTTCTTTATTTCTTCAAATGCTTTCAATTCTAGTCGCCATTTTTTCAATCTGATATGAATGCTTCAGTCTCAGCTCGATTTCTTCAATCACATTGTTTAAATTATTCCTTCTTTGTATGGAAAGTCGTATCTGCTTCAGCATTTCCGTTATTTTATTTCTTCTTTTGTAGTGTCGTCTGCGTTCTCTGTCTACGTTGGACCTATTTCTGGCTTTCCTCAAAGTAGCGAGTTTCAGACAGACTTCATATGCCTCAGAAGACTGTTTTTTCTATTCCTTGTGTAGGATTTTTATTACTTAGAACATTTTCCCATTGAATGTCTTTAAGTACCTTGTTTATTTTCTCCCAGTCTATCCTTTTATTATTAAAATTTAATTAATTGAATAGCCCCTCTCGCTTGATCATTGTTTTAGGTCTATTCTGAGTATTGATGGTAGTTTTTCAGCATATTTTCTGTAAGTAGTTTGCACTTCATTGAGTTAGTGATCTGAGTATGTGGTATCTGAGATCGTAATGTCCCTGATTATGTCTTCATTGTTTGTGAAGACCAGATCTAGAATAATTTTGTTCCTAGTTGGCTCTGTTATCTGCTGGTTGAGTGAACATTTGTCACAGAATCTAAGTAGTTCTCTAATCTGTGGTTGGTTTTGTCCCGATAGATTTCCTGGTATAATATTATTGTTTGCTATTCTCCATCTTAGACTAGGCAGGCTGAAGTCACATAAGAAAATAATATCAGGTATTGGGTTTGCCAAATTTGCCAAAAGTTGTCAAGTTTGCCAAAGGTAAGACGCCTTAAAGTCATGTTTGACCAATCAGTTGGCAGACGGGTGTTGTCTTGCCAGAAATTACTTTGGTAATTAGTTTACCTATAGTAACCAAGGTATTGATGAATTAGTTGTTTTCTTGGATTTCAGTTGCCTAAAATCTTAAAACCACGGCAAGATATTAAGTTGAATTACATAACTTTGAAGTAATTTTTTCTCAGACCCGAAATATTCGATTTTTGATGATCTTAAACACGTGGATAAAGTCTCCTCTGGTTTCTTCCCCTTTCTGGACAGAATAAATATATCTTTTCTAAATTGGTTTCATCTCGCTAAATTTTCTTCTTAAATGTGTCGATATAGTACGCCAAATATGGTGAGACACTGTACACAACATTCTGGGACACACACGAACGAACGGTGCAGAATGAACAGGATTTTATCATGTCAAAACTCTTAAACTTTTACAATTGAACATAATAATGCCAATTTTGTTATCAGTACCGGGATACACTGCCCGCTTGGACTGGTGGGTACAGCCATGGCCTTGTTTCTTGCAGAGTCAGCGTTCGATCCCCGATGGTCCAATTGGCCTTGGTCCTTCGGTTTCGCTTTCTTTCAAAGTGTTTCATAGCAATACGGGCATAGTATTTTATCCTCACAATTATCTTACTGCCACACACAAGTTAGCAGTAAGACGAATTTTTTATCTTACCACCATGTTAACGCAGTTTACCACTCCGTGCAAAATTCACACATTTTGCCCAACCAGATACGTACGAACCGAAGCAACCCACCTAACCTATGGAAGCCGATTCACCTTTGGTCTCTACTGTTCTTGAGTGTCGCCTGAGAACACTCATGATGAACAACGGAACCCGATATTGATGTCATTTAGATAGTTCGTCGTCGAATGAGTTGGGTTATAAACTAGTTAGCGTAATTAAGGACTGTAGAGCAACTTTTCTACAGTCTTCAAAGGTGCTACAGCGTGGTAGCTCTTCGGCTACCACACTTCACTTCCCCCGCTCGCTCTGTGGTTGCCTGGTCCTCCCAGCCACCACAGGTATGGTTGACTGGTCCCCCAGCCACCACAGGTATGGTTGCCTGGTCCCCCAGCCACCACAAGTATGGTTGCCTGGTCCCCCAGCCACCACAGGTATGGTTGACTGGTCCCCCAGCCACCACAGGTATGGTTGACTGGTCCCCCAGCCACCACAGGTATGGTTGACTGGTCCCCCTGCCACCACAGGTATGGTTGACTGGTCCCCCAGCCACCACAGGTATGGTTGACTGGTCCCCCAGCCACCACAGGTATGGTTGTCTGGTCCCCCAGCCACCACAGGTATGCTTGCCTGGTCCCCCAGCCACCACAGGTATGGTTGACTGGTCCCCCAGCCACCACAGGTATGGTTGACTGGTCCCCCAGCCACCACAAGTATGGTTGCCTGGTCCCCCAGCCACCACAGGTATGGTTGACTGGTCCCCCAGCCACCACAGGTATGGTTGACTGGTCCCCCAGCCACCACAGGTATGGTCGTCTGTCCCCCCCCAGCCACCACAGGTATGGTTGACTGGTTCCCCAGCCACCACAAGTATGGTTGCCTGGTCCCCCAGCCACCACAGGTATGGTTGACTGGTCCCCCAGCCACCACAGGTATGGTTGACTGGTCCCCCAGCCACCACAGGTATGGTCGTCTGCCCCCCCCCCCCAGCCACCACAGGTATGGTTGACTGGTTCCCCCCCCCAGCCACCACCAAGTACATCATATGGTTGTTAAACGAGGGTATTGACATTCAACTGTCAGTCAACCTAAATTGTTATGATCGACATGACTTGTCGAGTCGATAATTGGCGATGCCGCGATACCTGGTACACGTGGCCGGTCCTCGGGGGAGTAGAACAATTCTTGAAACGCCCTCCAGGTATGTTCCAGGTATCCATGTTGCCCGCTGCCTTCCTTCCTGCACTGCCTCTTGTGCTATCACCACCCCCCCCCCCCCTCGTGGTTCCTGAGATTACTGCTTCATTATCGATATATTGCTCCCTCTAGTGTGCCTCTAGTGTGCCTTTAGTGTGCCTCTAGTGTGCCTTTAGTGTGTGTCTAGCATGCCTCTAGCGTGCCTCTAGTGGTCTCGTTTCATGAGATAACAGGAGGTACAAGAGCCAGGCGGCTTGTTATCTGCTTGCCATATCTATCACGATATTGTCTACTGCAGCGGACGTATGGCGTGGGGGGGGGGGGGGGGGGGGTGGCGTGGGTGTTGGCCGAGAGGTCCATAATTGACGTACGTGTGTGTGTGTGTACTCACCTAGTTGTACTCGCCTAGTTGTGTTTGCGGGGGTTGAGCTCTGGCTCTTTGGTCCCGCCTCTCAACCGTCAATCAACAGGTGTACAGGTTCCTGAGCCTATTGGGCTCTATCATATCTACACTTGAAACTGTGTATGGAGTCAGCCTCCACCACATCACTGCCTAATGCATTCCATTTGTCAACCACTCTGACACTAAAAAAGTTATTTCTAATATCTCTGTGGCTCATTTGGGCACTCAGTTTCCACCTGTGTCCCCTTGTACGTGTTCCCCTTGTTGTAAATAGACTGTCTTTATCAACCCTGTCGAATCCCTTGAGAATCTTGAATGTGGTGATCATGTCCCCCCTAACTCTTCTGTCTTCCAACGAAGTGAGGTTTAATTCCCGTAGTCTCTCCTCGTAGCTCATACCTCTCAGCTCGGGGTACTAGTCTGGTGGCTAACCTTTGAACCTTTTCCAGTTTTGTCTTATGTCTGACTAGATATGGACTCCATGCTGGAGCCGCATACTCCAGGATTGGTCTGACATATGTGGTATATAATGTTCTGAAAGATTCCTTACACAAGTTTCTAAAGGCCGTTCTTATGTTAGCCAGCCTGGCATATGCTGCTGATGTTATCCTCTTGATATGAGCTACAGGGGATAGGTCTGGCGTGATATCAACCCCCAAGTCTTTCTCTCTGACTCTTGAAGTATTTCATCTCCCAAATGATACCTTGTATCTGGTCTCCTGCTTCCTACCCCTATCTTCATTACATTACATTTGCTTGGGTTAAACTCTAATAGCCATTTGTTCGACCATTCCTGCAGCTTGCCCAGGTCTTCTTGAAGCCTCAAGCTGTCCTCCTTGCTGTGTACTCACCTAATTGTACTCACCTAATTGTGCTTGCGGGGGTTGAGCTCTGGCTCTTTGGTCCCGCCTCTCAACCGTCAATCAACTGGTGTACAGATTCCTGAGCCTATTGGGCTCTATCATATCTACATTTGAAACTGTGTATGGAGTCAGCCTCCACCACATCACTTCCTAATGCATTCCATTTACTAACTACTCTGACACTGAAAAAGTTCTTTCTAACGTCTCTGTGGCTCATTTGGGCACTCAGCTTCCACCTGTGTCCCCTTGTTCGCGTCCCACCAGTGTTGAATAGTTCATCCTTGTTTACCCGGTCGATTCCCCTGAGGATTTTGTAGGTTGTGATCATGTCCCCCCTTACTCTTCTGTCTTCCAGTGTCGTGAGGTGCATTTCCCGCAGCCTTTCCTCATAACTCATGCCTCTTAGTTCTGGGACTAGTCTAGTAGCATACCTTTGGACTTTTTCCAGCTTCGTCTTGTGCTTGACAAGGTACGGGCTCCATGCTGGGGCCGCATACTCCAGGATTGGTCTTACATATGTGGTGTACAAGATTCTGAATGATTCCTTACACAGGTTCCTGAACGCCGTTCTGATGTTAGCCAGCCTCGCATATGCCGCAGACGTTATTCTCTTTATGTGGGCTTCAGGAGACAGGTTTGGTGTGATATCAACTCCTAGATCTTTCTCTCTGTCTGTTTCATTAAGTACTTCATCTCCTATTCTGTATCCTGTGCCTGGCCTCCTGTTTCCACTGCCTAGTTTCATTACTTTGCATTTACTCGGGTTGAACTTCAACAGCCATTTGTTGGACCATTCACTCAGTCTATCCAGGTCATCTTGTAGCCTCCTACTATCATCCTCTGTTTCAATCCTCCTCATAATTTTTGCATCGTCGGCAAACATTGAGAGGAACGAATCTATACCCTCTGGGAGATCATTTACATATACCAGAAACAGTATAGGTCCAAGGACTGACCCCTGCGGGACTCCACTTGTGACGTCTCGCCAATCTGAGGCCTCACCCCTCACACAGACTCGTTGTCTCCTGTTGCTTAGGTATTCCTCTATCCACCGGAGTACCTTCCCTCTCACTCCAGCCTGCATCTCCAACTTTCGCACTAGCCTCTTGTGTGGTACTGTATCAAAGGCTTTCTGACAATCCAAAAATATGCAGTCTGCCCACCCTTCTCTTTCTTGCCTTATTTTTGTTGCCTGGTCGTAGAATTCAAGTAACCCTGTGAGGCAGGACCTGCCATCCCTGAACCCATGTTGATGCTGTGTTACAAAGTTCCTTCGCTCCAGATGCTCCACTAGTTTTTTTCGCACAATCTTCTCCATCAGCTTGCATGGTATGCAGGTTAGGGACACTGGCCTGTAGTTCAGTGCCTCCTGTCTATCCCCTTTCTTGTATATCGGGACTACGTTAGCTGCTTTCCAAATATCTGGCAGTTCCCCTGTTGCCAGTGATTTGTTATACACTATGGAGAGTGGTAGGCTCAGTTCTCTTGCTCCTTCCTTTAGAACCCAAGGGGAGATTCCATCTGGGCCTATAGCCTTCGTCACGTCCAACTCTAGTAAACACTTCCTTACTTCCCCACTGGTAATCTCAAACTCTTCCAGTGGTTCCTGGTTAGCTATTCCCTCACTTACCTCTGGAATTTCTCCTTGTTCTAAGGTGAAGACCTCCTGGAATTTCTTATTCAATTCCTCACACACTTCCTTGTCATTTGTAGTGAATCCTTCCGCCCCTATCCTTAATCTCATAACCTGTTCCTTTACTGTTGTTTTTCTCCTAATGTGGCTATGCAACAATTTAGGCTGAGTCTTTGCCTTGCTTGCGATGTCATTTTCGTATTGTCTTTCTGCCTCTCTTCTCATCCTGACATATTCATTCCTGGCATTCTGGTATCTTTCTCTGCTCTCCAGTGTCCTGTTATTCCTATAGTTTCTCCATGCCCTTTTACTTTGCTGCTTAGCTAGCCTACATCTTTGATTAAACCATGGGTTTCTCATCTTCATTTCTCTGTTTTCCTTTTGGACTGGGACAAACTGTGACTGGGACTGGGACTGTGTGTGTGTGTGTGTGTATGTGTATGTGTGTGTGTGTGTGTGTGTGTGTGTGTGTGTGTGTGTGTGAGCGCCTGCAGGAACTGAACCTTACGACACTAGAGAAAAGAAGGGAGAGAGGAGATATGATAGGGACACATAAAATACTCAGGGGAATTGACAAAGTGGAACTAGATGAAATGTTCACACGTAATAATAACAGAACGAGGGGACATGGGTGGAAACTGGAAATTCCGATGAGTCACAGAGATGTTAGGAAGTTTTCTTTTAGCGTGAGAGTAGTGGAAAAATGGAATGCACTTGGGGAACAGGTTGTGGAAGCAAATACTATTCATACTTTTAAAACTAGGTATGATAGGGAAATGGGACAGGAGTCATTGCTGTAAACAACCGATAGCTGGAAAGGCGGGATCCAAGAGTCAATACTCGATCCTGCAAGCACAAATAGGTGAGTACAAATAGGTGAGTACACACACACGTACGTACATATGCCCCAGCCTACCTACCCCACATGCCCCAGCATGGAGCCCGTACCTTATCAAGCACAAGGCGAAGCTTGAAAAAGTTCAGAGATATGCCACTAAGCTAGTTCCTAAGCTAGAACTAAGAGGCATGAGTTACGAAGAAAGGCTGCGAGAAATGCACCTCACGACACTGGAAAACATAAGAGTAAAGGGAGACATGATCACTACCTGCAAAATTCTCAGAGGAATTGACAGAGTAGATAAGATAAAGTGTTTAACACTGATGGTACGCGAACAAGGGGACACAGGTGAAAACCGAGTACCCACATGAGCCAAAGGGACGTTAGAAGGCACTTTTTCAGTGTCAGAGTAGCTAACGGATGGAATGCATTAGGCAGTGATGCGGTGGAGGCTGACTCCATACACAGTTTCAAATGTAGATATTATAAAGCCCAGTAGGCTCAGGAATCTGTACACCTGTTGATTGGCGGTTGAGAGGCGGGACCAAAGAGCCAGAGCTCAACCTCCGCAAGCACAATTAGGTGAGTACACACACATCCCCAGGAAGTAGTCCGTAGCAGCTGTCTAACTCCCAAGTGCCTATTTACTGCTAGGTAACAGGGGGCATCAGGGTGAAAGAAACATTTTGCCCATTTGTCTCCGCCTCCACCGGGGATCGATCCCGGAACCTCAGGATAACGAATCCGAAGCGCTGTCCACCCAGCTGTCAGGCGCCCTAGGGTGAAAGAAACTCTGTCCATTTGTCTCTGCCTAGTCCGGGATTCGAGCCCGGTCCACAGGATTACGAGTCCCGCGCGCTGTCCACTCAGCTACCAGACCCACCCACCCCCAGCTACAAGTGTGTACTCACCTAATTGTACTCGCTTAATTGTGTGTGCGGGGGTTGAGCTTTGGCTCTTTGGTCCCGCCTCTCAACTGTCAAGCAACTGGTGTACAGATTCCTGAGCCTACTGGGCTCTATCATATCTACACACACACTACACACACACAGTGTGTGTAGTGTGTGTGTGTGTGTGTGCGTGCGTGTGTGTGTGTGTGTGTGCGTGTGTGTGTGTGTGTTGAGTGATGTTTGGGAAGGTTTTGCTGTTTGTTTCGTTGGTGTGTGTGGGGTGGGTTGAGGGAGGGGGGGGGGGGGGAGGGGGGGGGGTTGGGAGAGGATAGTGTGGGTAGTGGCGTGGTCAGGGAGGCTGTGGCGTGTTGTGTGGGACGGGGTGATACAATTAGCATGTGGGGATGGAATGGGGGCGGAGTTTGATGTGGGAGATTGGGTAGGGAAGGGTGTAGTGATAGGGTGGGGGAGTGGGGTGTGTGTGGGGGGAGGGTTAGTGACAGTCTTGGTCATATGGTTGGGGGGGGGGTAAGTTCTTATATATTTAAAAAAAAATTACAAATATATTTTAAACAATTAAAAAAAAATTGTATTAAAAAAATTAAAAAACAAAATTGTAAAGATGGAGAGATACAGACAAAGGAAAAGTTTAGACATGGGAAATTTAGCAGGAGTTATTATAGTGGGTTGTCCGCCTTACCTGATAAAATGTGTGTCGGGTAGCTACCTTACCTACTTTGTCGTTACCCTACGTTGAATCCGGGGGTCAAGCCCCCATGACATATGAACCACAGCCTGGTTGATCAGATATCCTTTGGAGGTGTTTATCGAGTTGTCTCTTGAACACTGCGAGGGATCGATCAGTTATATCCCTTATGTGTTGTGGAAGCGTGTTGAACAGTCCCGGGCCTCTGATGTTGATAGTTCTCTCTTGAACACTGTGAGGGGTCGGCCAGTTATGCCCCTTGTGTATAGTGGAAGCGTGTTGAACAGTCTCAGGCCTCTGATGTTGATAGAGTTCTCTCTCAGAGTACCTGTTGCACCTCTGCTTTTCAACGGGGATATTCTGCACATTCTATTGGGGAAAAATAAATATAGACCTTGCAAACATTCACTGGAAGACATTCTTAAGCGACAAAACTCCCACACGGGGAATAGCCCAACTGACAGCTGAAGCATACAAGGTCTGCTTGAAGCACGTGCCTGTGAGGAGGGCCAGAAAGAGGACCACTCTAGAATGAGAACGCAGACGACTATACAGGAAAAGGAAAAAATCGCGGACATGCTTAAACAGACAAGATTATCACAAGAAAGGAAAATAAATCTAAATAGGGAGATGGAAGAAATAGAGCAGACGCTGAAGCGATCATACCAACCCGAGGAATTAGAAAGTGAACGAAAAGCTATACAAGAGAGAAAGAAAAATCCAAAATTGTTTTAAACATATGCGAAATCAAAAGCAAAAATTTCCTCTAATATTGGAAGTTATTTACAACTGAAGGTTCGTACACAGAGGATGACAAAGAAATTAGAGAATTCCTTCCTTAGTTCCTTCCTTCGTTCCTTCCTTCGTTCCTTCGTTCGTTCCTTCCTTCCTTCGTTCCTTCCTTCGTTCCTTCGTTCCTTCCTTCCTTCCTTCCTTCCTTCCTTCCTTCCTTCCTTCCTTCCTTCCTTCCTTCCTTCCTTCCTTCGTTCCTTCCTTCCTTCCTCCCTCCCTCCCTCCCTCCCTCCCTCCCTCCCTCCCTCCCTCCCTCCCTCCCATCCCTCCCTCCCTTCCCTCCCTCCCTCCCTCCCATCCCTCCCTCCCTCCCTCCCTCCCTCCCTTCCTTCCTTCCCTCCCTCCCTCCCTCCCATCCCTCCCTCCCTTCCCTCCCTCCCTCCCTTCCCTCCCTCCCTTCCCTCCCTCCCTTCCCTCCCTCCCTTCCCTCCCTCCCTTCCCTCCCTCCCTTCCCTCCCTCTCTCCCTCTCCTGCCTTCTCTACTCACCACATTTTCACCACAAGTCTAACACCCACTTCCATATACATTTTGTCTTCCCGAAGACACTCGTTCCGTGCTACCATGTTCCCTGGGACGTTCCCCGTCCCGTGCCTGGTCGTGAGGGCCGTAAACTGGAGGAGATGAGGCGCGATAATGAGGAGTGAGGGAGATGAGTGTGTGCTTGGCTCACGGCCCTGGGGTGCCAGAGCCCCTTGATGGCACTCATGACACCCCTGCCCCTCTCTGGTATTGTATCCTAGTCGAGAGGGGCGAGGGTGTGGTGGCGGGAAGAGGGGGGAGATACAGGTGTGTGCTCCTGGTGAGTGTGGGGGGGATACAGGTGTGTGCTCCTGGTGAGTGTGGGGGAGATACAGGTGTGTGCTCCTGGTGAGTGTGGGGGGGAGAGACAGGTGTGTGCTCCTGGTGAGTGTGGGGGAGATACAGGTGTGTGCTCCTGGTGAGTGTGGGGGGGAGAGACAGGTGTGTGCTCCTGGTGAGTGGGGGGGAGATACAGGTGTGTGCTCCTGGTGAGTGTGGGGGGGAGAGACAGGTGTGTGCTCCTGGTGAGTGTGGGGGGGGGGAGAGGTGTGTGCTCCTGGTGAGTGGGTGGGAGGGGGGTAGACAGGTGTGTGCTCCTGGTGTGTGTGGGGGGGAGATACAGGTGTGTGCTCCTGGTGTGTGTGGGGGGGAGATACAGGTGTGTGCTTCTGGTGAGTGTGGGGGAGATACAGGTGTGTGCTCTTGGTGAGTGTGGGGGAGGGAGACAGGTGTGTGCTCCTGGTGAGTGTGGGGGGAGATACAGGTGTGTGCTCCTGGTGAGTGTGTGGGGGGAGATACAGGTGTGTGCTCCTGGTGAGTGTGTGGGGGGAGATACAGGTGTGTGCTCCTGGTGAGTGTGGGGGAGGGAGACAGGTGTGTGCTCCTGGTGAGTGTGGGGGGAGATACAGGTGTGTGCTCCTGGTGAGTGTGGGGGAGGGAGACAGGTGTGTGCTCCTGGTGAGTGTGGGGGAGATACAGGTGTGTGCTCCTGGTGAGTGTGGGGGGGGAGACAGGTGTGTGCTCCTAGTGAGTGTGTGGGGGAGATACAGGTGTGTGCTCCTGGTGAGTGTGGGGGAGGGAGACAGGTGTGTGTGCTCCTGGTGAGCGTGGGGGGGGAGGTAGACAGGTGTGTGCTCCTAGTGAGTGTTAGGGGGGAGGTAGACAGGTGTGTGCTCCTGGTGTGTGGCCGGAAGAGTTGAATAAACTGGTTCAACAGAACTGGGAACAACGAAGCAGAAGATCTTCCAGAACCAAGAGACGATTGCTTCCTCAAGCAACACATCAAGGAACCAACGCGTTACTGTACCTTCCTCGTTAACGTACCCTGTGTTTCGTTTACCGTACCCTGTGTTTCGTTTACCGTACCCTGTGTTTCGTTTACCGTACCCTGTGTTTCGTTTACCGTACCCTGTGTTTCGTTTACCGTACCCTGTGTTTCGTTTAACGTCCTCGTTTCCACCATATCTAAGTACTTGGAACTCGTCACCGTTAAACATCATGTTATTATCAGTTGCCCAAGCGAAAACTTTATTAATATCTGCCTGTAGTCTTTCAGTGTCTTCTACAGAGAAAATTGTCATGCTTATTTTTTATCATCTGCAAAAGATGACACGAAGCTGTGACTAGTATTGTTGTCTATATCAGAGATAAGAATGAGAAATAGCAGCGGTGCAAGGACTGTGCCCTGGGGTACAGAGCTTTTCACTGCACTTGGGCATGATCCTATTTAATTGACGTCACACTGCATTCTATTTGACAAAGTTGAAAATCCAGCACCCCATTTTACCCGTTATTCCTACTGATTTGCAGTTTAATGGAAAAGAATGAACTTCACAGCCCAGGTCAACATGAATTTACAGCGGGAAGATCATGTTTGTCATCATTACTCAACCAGTATGACAAAATCACAGAAGCATTAGAAGGAATAACAATGCAGGTGTTGTATACACAGACTTTGCAAAGGCAATCGATAAATGTGACCATGGAATACTAGCCCATAAAATAAGATCAAATTCTTTTTAAACAGAATGCAGTGAATAAGAGTGACGAAGTTCTGGGGCGCCATCTATGATCCAGGTTCAGAGTTATATACAGTTTATCCTCCCATTAAGAATGTTTCCCACCGTTTAGTCTGCTGTTCTGGGAGGTGATGAGGTACCGGTGACTGGTCGCAGACGACAGTGTGTGAAGCAGTGAACTGGTCGACCTTTGGCCGTCTCTGCTGGAGAGTGCAAGATAGTGTACTAGAGGAGCGCTGGAAGACCTCGTTAGTGGAACGTATATACTGCTAGTTGTAGTTAATAATAAGGGGTATTTTTGTGCTGCCATTTTATTCTTCTAACCTTAAACACGTCATTGCATTTTCACAGAGGTTGTGGCTCTCTGGACTTGGGAAGGATCAGAGTTTAAAAGAACCCGGTTACACATGATGAGTTAGTAGCAGTTAGTTAACAAAATCAAGTCTAACGTAGTGAAAAGCTCCGGTATGAGAATAGGGAAAAGCAGTGGTGCAAGGACTGTACCCTGAGGTACGGAGCTTTTAACTGCGATTGAAGTCTATTATTTGGTTGACTATTAGTCTTTGTGTTCTGTTCGACAGAAACTTGAATGTCCACCGTCCTACTTTACCAGTTAGTCCCATTGACCTCATTTTGTGTTCTACCACTCCATGGTCACATTTATCGAATGGCTTTGCGAAGTCCGTGTATACCACATCTGCATTATGTTTTTCTTCCAATGTCTCAGTGATTTTGTCATAGTGCTCAAGTAGCTGTGAGAGGCATGATCTTCCCGCTCTAAATCCATGTTGGCCTGGGTTGTGGGGGTCATTGGTCTCCATGACACTTGTGACCTGACTACTAATCACTCTCTTAAATACTTTTATTGTGTGGGACGTTAGTGCAACTGGTCTATAATTCTTTGCCAGTGCTTTGCTCCCTCCCTTGTGTAGAGGGGCTATGTCTGCTGCTTTAAGTGCATCTGGTATCTCCCCCGTGTCCAAGCTCTTCCTCCACACGATACTGAGTGCCTGTGCTACTTGATATCTGCTTGATGGGGTTCTGGGAGTTCTTCTACTCCCCAAGACCGGCCCGAGGCCAGGCTTGACTTGTGAGCTTGGTACACCAGGCTGTTGCTTGGAGCGACCCGCAGGCCCACATACATATCCACCACAGCCCGGTTGGTCCGGCACTCCTTGGAAGACTACTGGCACTTTGCATTTCTTTATAAATATTGAATTCCAT
>NC_091171.1:17317284-17327284 GCF_040958095.1 Procambarus clarkii
TGTATGACCCTCTGTCCTGCGTGACGGTGAATACCAGCATTATCCTCACTCTAAGAAGACTTAATTGAATTCCTCAGATTAGGCAAAATTGTAATTAATTTTTGTCAAAGATATTAGTAATAATCTGCTCTCGGATATCTGCCAAGAAGCCTCGCATTAGCATTTACAAATGTGCAATTAAACCACGGGCAGCGAAGCAATAGATCGTATCACACACGTCCAAATACCAGACCAGGCTGTAAATGTATAAATCCTAGCCTAATATTTTGAGAAATTATCTAGTTGGCAATAAAATTTATTGAGAGCAAATTCTAAGGTATTTAAATTATATCAAATTTCACGACAATGTAATAATGTCAATAATTTGTGCACACTCACTTAATGTGGGGTAACAACCCCTAAGTTGTAACCGGAGACCTGTAATAAACAATTTAAGTGACACAGGCAAATTAAAATGACAATTTAAGATGTACCAAACTGTCATAAACCGCACCTTACGTTAAGTTCAAGTACGTTTGTGGAGACAATACGATAAATCTCAAAAGGATAGAGTATCTTAGGCTACTCAAAAGGGATAGAGTATCTTAGGCTGCTCAAAAGGGATAGAGTATCTTAGGCTGCTCAAAAGGGATAGCGTAGCTTAGGCTACTCAGAAGGGTTAGAGTATCTTAGGCTACTCAAAAAGGATAGAGTATCTTAGGCTACTCAAAAAGGATAGAGTATCTTAGGCTACTCAAAAAGGATAGAGTATCTTAGGCTATTTCACCCTTCGCCTAACGTTAATAAGTATGGTCCGGGTGCTCTTGTCAACGTCTAGCAGTCAACCCAAGTTATCTTTGGTTGGTAGTGAGTACAATATGTAGGCGATGAGTCACAATAACGTAGCTAAAGTAAGTTGGCCAGACCACACACTAGAAGGTGAAGGGACGACGACGTTTCGGTCCGTCCTGGACCATTCTCAAGTCGATTATAATACAATATTTTGGAATGGGGCCGGATCATTATAGCATCAAGCATATGACGTCCAGCTGCTGTTGAGTGCAGCGTACAGCACTGAATGCTGCAAGAATTTGCTACGTCTCGATTAGTTAAGTTTCTGGAACTACTACAACAACAACATTCTGTGATCTTGTTATCGGAATAAAACGGATAGTTCCTGATGAAGTAATATATAACTGTAGTAATATAAAACACTTAATATAACATTAATATAACCCACTTGTTGGCAGCGTGTCGGGTGATCTGTATATGTAATGGCGGACACTCGAGCGCTACCTTGTTGAGTGCTTGCTGGTCGATTTATTTAGTTTAATTGGTTAATTAGTCACTAAATATAGTTATTAATATTAGTACATATCTTAGCTTGAAGTTAAGGTGCAGTTGATAAGTTGGAACTGATTTTACTAATTTTGGATTAAATAGAAACCCCTCGTCTCCAGCGTTAATAGATCACCGGTCGGGCAGGCTGGAGCTCGTCAGGGCGGCGCCCTGAGACGCCCAGAGGTGGCAGTAAGCTTTAGGGAACTCCATTTAGATTATTATTATATTGTAGATATTTTCCACCCGTAGTGGATGACCGGGAGGGAGAGTTAGCAGGAGGGAGAGAGGTACTGGTGGATGACCGGGAGGGAGAGTTAGCAGGAGGGAGAGAGGTACTGGTGGATGACCGGGAGGGAGAGTTAGCAGGAGGGAGAGAGGTACTGGTGGATGACCGGGAGGGAGAGTTAGCAGGAGGGAGAGAGGTACTGGTGGATGACCGGGAGGGAGAGTTAGCAGGAGGGAGAGAGGTACTGGTGGATGACCGGGAGGGAGAGTTAGCAGGAGGGAGGAACGTGATCGACGTATTCACACTAAAAAGCATGACACGTCTAGGGACTTGTGTAGCGAGGCGTACCGGAGACTATACCCAGGCGTACCGGAGACTATACCCAGGCGTACCGGAGACTATACCCAGGCGTACCGGAGACTATACCCAGGCGTACCGGAGACTATACCCAGGCGTACCGGAGACTATACCCAGGCGTACCGGAGACTATACCCAGGCGTACCGGAGACTATACCCAGGCGTACCGGAGACTATACCCAGGCGTACCGGAGACTATACCCAGGCGTACCGGAGACTATACCCAGGCGTACCGGAGACTATACCCAGGCGTACCGGAGACTATACCCAGGCGTACCGGAGACTATACCCAGGCGTACCGGAGACTATACCCAGGCGTACCGGAGACTATACCCAGGCGTACCGGAGACTATACCCAGGCGTACCGGAGACTATACCCAGGCGTACCGGAGACTATACCCAGGCGTACCGGAGACTAGCGAGGTGTACCATATGACTAAGATAGTGGTGACTGCTTGTCAGCGAGCAGATGACCGGGTAACAACCCAGTCCGTCCTCTCAAGTTGCCACAATGTGGAAAAAATGCTCTAGAAAAATATTATTCTTGGGGGTCCTAACTGATGGTCCCACGAATAGCAAGCGTAACAGAGGTAACGATTTCGCGAGCCGCTATGATTTATAGTCCATCATATTCTGACGTTGGTGATTTTTGTCGTCAAAATACAATGCATTATTCGAGAAGACAGGTTGAAAACGACTATTAGTT
Source organism: Procambarus clarkii (assembly GCF_040958095.1). Taxonomy (NCBI): domain Eukaryota; kingdom Metazoa; phylum Arthropoda; class Malacostraca; order Decapoda; family Cambaridae; genus Procambarus; species Procambarus clarkii. Next base: position 17,319,894 of record NC_091171.1, read on the forward strand.
CGAACCAATTACTCCACCTCCGGGTACAACAGTGTCAAAATACATCAGCGCTTCTAGTATAGTGTCTGTAAAGTTATTGATCATGTCTATAGTACATTCTACAGGACCTTGTCTTTTGTATATGTTGGTTTAAATGTGTGTTTGTGTTCAATGTACCGCAACATTGCTCTTCAACCTTGTTGTGTTAGTCCAAAGCTCACGATATGATACCTGGTTGATATATTGCTGAATATATATACCTGGTATATATACCTGGTTGATATATTGCTGAATATATATACCTGGTATATATACCTGGTTGATATATTGCTGAATATATATACCTGGTATATATACCAGGTATATATACCTGGTTGATATATTGCTGAAACCACTCTGATGGCCTATCAGCCTCCGGGAACCTGTCCCTAAACAGCGTGACTTTGAAATACTCCAAGAATAGTTACTAAGTTAATACGAATTAGTCTTTAAGGAAAACACTTGCTGGGGAAAGTGGGTTGTTAGCTTAGGGTAATCTCGACAAGTTTTTACAAGCCTCCTGACCCCGACAAAAGGAAGCCAATTCTTAAGATTCACTCTACGTGTTTGCTGTTTTTTTTTCTTGCTTGGAAAGTATCGTAACTGGAAATGGTTGAGCAAGATGATAATTGGGGTCCAGGTTTGCAAATGTTTTCCAACCGGTGTTGCATTTATGCTAGCGTTCGTTATCATTAAATTGCTTGGGATTTCGTCTCAAGATCTGTGCTCGTGGACGATACCTGTGTTCAGTCTAAGATTTGAAGGTTGGCATTTTTTCATCATTAGTCACGCTAACCTGGTCAAAATAGGCACGTAAGTCTGTATGTAGAGGGTGACCCCACAGTGTTAAGAGTCTCTAGGGTCACCCTCTGAAGTGAGGGTGATCCCTCATACAGTGTTGTGAGTCCGTATGTATGGGCTGACCCCACAGTCACAATCACTCCGACGTCTTATGTGAAGACTGTTTTGAGGTATCCATATTTGTTATGGACAAACTTTTAATAGGATAAACGTCTTTAAAAAGGAGTCTGTGTAGTATGCAAACACTGCGTTTATATGTTGGTTACCATTGTAAACACCCTACAATCACCTGTGGTCGAGTGTTCAATATCTCGCTACAAAACCCTGGCCATGGAGGACACGGGAAAATGTATATATGATATTACCACTGCAAGTGGCTGGCCCCGCCTGTGGTAGACGATAAACTAATACATTTGGCGGAGTGAAGCAGCCTGCTGTAAAAGGGACTGTGTACGTCTATCCACTTTATGTAAGTGTTTACTTATGAATCTCATTGATATTGTTGGTTAGTGGCGGAGTTTTAATGTGCTAACCGGTTTTTTTCATACTTAATTTTCAATCAGATTTTTCTTTTTTATTGGAGGTTAAATAAGTAATGTATAAGGAACTGGTTTAGAGTTTGAGACAGCCGGTCGAAGGTGAGATAATGTCGACACATCCCAATGGTGAGAGAATTTACTCATTAAGAGATTAGACCATTTCAAATCAAAATATGATAAAGTCGCATCATTGACCCGGGTATGTCGGTTAAGTCGACGTTAAACATTTTATGTAAACACCAAGATGGCAGAGTTTTATTTGTATGCTTTACTGGTGCTCGGGAAAGAGATTTTAAATTTGTGATTTGGTGAGAGATGAATTGTGGAGGCATTTTAGGTTATCTGTAGATTACCTGTGTATGAGTGCGATAGTTCTCCTGTCGCAGCCCGGCCTTTCTGGGTGTGTGTGACTCCGACGTGCGGGGGGGGGGGGGCACTTCTAAAGCTCAGCCTGCAAATGATTTAAATGCTTTACGATGTCGCCGCGAGCTTTGTCACCTCCGCTGAATGGCCTGCTTGACACTCTTGCAACTGACATTTGAAACTTATTTCCTCTTGGTCTTATTTTTTCTGCTTCGTGTTTTTGATAACCTTTTGAGGCACACACGTGACTGGTGGTGAGTCAGGCAATGCCAGATGTTTACTCTAGCGGTTGTTTATATTATTTGGTTGTGATGAGAAATCATTCATTTGATCGTATTGCGTAATGAAAAACTTTATTTTCTAGTATAAATTTATATTACAGGATTTAAAAAAAAAAACAATGCTAGGTTACATTTTTGGGATTCTCATGGCAATCGTTTGTATTTGTAGTACGCAGGCAACCCGTCCTTAGGCTGTTCATTCCATCCAACGGTCCATCCCTATGACGCATTCATCAATTTTAACATGTTCATCAAAATATATATATTGTTAAATATAGGTGAATATTATAGGTCCCAACATTTCTTTGACTGGTATAGACCAGGTCCCAAATCTACACAGTAAAATAACAACATACTGGAGTGAACGATATGGAAGAAAATGCAGAATAGAACCAGTGAAGAGCAAAGGTGCCATAGGCACAATCAGAGAACACTGTATAAACATCAGAGATCCGCGGTTGTTCAACACCCTCCCAGCGAGCATAAGAAATATTGCCGGAACAACCCTGGACATCTTCAAGAGAGAACCAGATCATTTTCCCTAAGGAGTGCCGGACCAGCCGGGCTGAGGTGGATATGTGGGCCTGCGGGCCACGCCAAGCAACAGCCTAGTGGACCAAACTCTCCAACGCATCCTCCGAATTGACAGTACGGATTAATACCAAGTGTAATAAGTACAATTCGTGACTGCTAGGAATAGAACATAATTACACTTACTGTGCTGTTACATTTACCACCCCATATTCGGAGGATGGGCTGAAACTCTCACAAGTGAAGCCTGGCCTCGGGCCGGGCTTGGGCAGTAGAACAACTCCCAGAACCCCATCAAGCAGGCAAGTCACTCCAACTTTCCTCCTTCACATACCATACTACTTGTGTAAAGGAGGAAATGTATATGTTTATCTCTCAGAATGTTTGGTAATATGTTTATTGTTTGTGATGTGTGTGTGTATGTATTAACACGATGTACTGAACGGGGTGAGAATAGCTTGAGCTACCTCATCCCTTTGTGTGTATTTTACCTCAATAAACTTATTTCAATTTCACATACCAGAAGCTCAAAACCCAAACATTAATTCTAATTCATACAATACCTAAGTATATACAATATTCTCCACAGGAGTGTACAAATCAAAACTCAAGGTATACAAGAATATATCATGATATATGGTAAAGCATATAAGGAAGTCATTTCTATTACACCTGGTAATATTGACTGGAGACTGTTCACCAGGGAGGGGGGTCATGGGGGTGGGGGATATGGGAGGATTGCCAGCAGTTACCGGTCGCTCGTTATACTTACGTTGTTTAAGACGTAGATCACAGTATCTCCCTAGTCATACCTCAAGTATATATATATGAATGTACATAATAATATATACACGATAATAATATATATAACATTCCAATACATAGACATGTAATGATAGTTGTATGAAACATGAACTGAAGCTTCTGTTGTGAACCTGATTCCCAAAACGAGATTACAGATAAAAGAGTAATGGTAATATTAGGCTAATCAACTAATATCTTGCTATACAGTTTGACCGCATCATACACAGTATAATCACACTGGTGTATGTGTGGTTCAAGTTCAAGTATGTTTATTGAGATAAGAAAGAAATACATCTCAAAGGGATAGAGTAGCTTAGGCTAGTTCTACCCCCGTCAGTATGTGTGGTCATAACAGCGGCCACCTAAACAAGTGAGGTAACCTTGACCATTGGGTCTGGATACTGCCGTCAGACATTCCTCTTCAACGGCTCTGATGGATAGACCAAGCGCACTCACCGCACGGAAGTGGTGGATTTTTTCAGTGTTCCGTTTGGATGTTTGGGCAGAGAGAGGCGGTGTCTGGCGCCGACTTGGCTGGAATGTGCCCGATCTTGGGTTCCAGGAGCCCAATAGGAACCTTTACACCATTTGAGAGGCGGGACCAAGGAACCGAAGTTCAACCCTCACGAGAACACCTTGGCGAGTCCACCGTCTTCCCACCATTTCGTCAGCAGATACCAGCCTCTATATTTTCATACCAATTCCTGACGCCTACATAAAAATATTATTTTTTTGCGAAAATTATCTGTTTACAGGCAACGATATTATCATTCATTTCAATATGCAGCTGGCAGTTACTGTTGTCCCCTAACTCCCCTTGCCACTTCAGGGGGGTATAGGGTGTTTATGTAGCTTCAGGGCACCAGTCCCCCCAGCCACAGGGCATGGCGAGAAGGCACCCCTAATCCTACCTAATTCCCTATCAAATACAAACTAAAATACACATAAATGGCAGATCTCATCATAACCCACAAGAGTTAAGATGATAATACTAACACACAATAACATATAATAACATACACAAAATCGAAAATTCTCTTGTATTTTGTTTTCTTATATGGGACACCACACACAAAGGGTGCCCAGTTTATCATTAAAAAGAACTAAGGCTGAAGGCAAAACAACAAGCTGCCTAAGCGGCAGGATTGGTGACTTGACATCGGTATACATGGAAAAAAACTATTCATAGTGGAAGCTCCTAACAGAGCGGGAGGAATATCATGTATGCACATGGGGGGGTCCCTCCGGCCGCTGCCTTACCCACTCGTGGACTCCGGCCAGGTCATCCCCCCCTCTTGTGAGACACCATTTGTAGAAGTGGTACTCCAGATGACGACTCTGCTTAGATAGTTGGCTACTAGCTATCCTGGCTGCGGCTTTAGGTCTAACACTCAATAGGCCTAGTCTCGGACATTAAACATTAACAACTGGGTTAATCTGAAGGTGTCAACAGAACTTCATTTGACGACGAATTTTAATAAAGCAACCCTAGCAAATATTACTATGAGGAGGTGGTTTATGTCGAGAGATAAAGCCCCTTTACTGTCACAATACTCTCAAGGGTTAAAGCCTCTTCACTGTCACAAAACCTGGTTGATACCTGGTTGATGGGGTTCTGGGAGTTGTTCTACTCCCCAAGCCCGGCCCGAGGCCAGGGATCATACCGTCGGGGATACCGTCGAGGGGTCTGGAAGCATCATGATAGACAGGGAATGTGGAGGGTGCACCAGACGAAGGCGCACGAGCGAGTATCACCTCCATGATCTAAACGCACTTTGCTTGTCGACCAGATCTCTCCACACCACCACCTAATAAGCAGGTTATAAGCCCTAGACGGGAGACGAGAAGGTCTTCAACAGTAAGAGGATTTCCATGAACTGATGACTATGAAAAAGTTGCCGTGAGTCATGCATATTCATCAATATTGCTACAAAATATAGCATTCATCAGTGTTTCAACAAAAGATAGAATTCAATGTTGCAGCAAAAATATAGAGCTGAATGTTGGTGCACAGGATAGCATTCATCAATGTTGTTTCAAGGGTTCGAGGTGACAGCGTCGGTGTCACCATCTCGCCATGGTGCTCATCTGGCTACAAGCGGGCAGAAGTGTCGGAGTATGCTCATCTGCTTTCATCTACCTACAGGATGAATTCACCTTCATCTCCTGTACCCCGCCATACCAAACGCCAGTCATCTAATGCTGGTGTTCTCAAGCTGGAGTATGTGACACGATGAAAGACAGCCGTATTTGTGCGGCACTAGCGTGCGCGCGTGTGTGTGTGTGTGTGTGTGTGTGTGTGTGTGTGTGTGTGTGTGTGTGTGTGTGTGTGTGTGTGTGTGTTTTTACTATTTGTAAACACACACGGGGGGGCGCGCGCGCGCACACACACACACACACACACACACACACACACACACACACACACACACACGAGGTGCGAAGAGAGACTGAAGGAACTAAACCTGACGACGTTAGAAAGAAGGTGTGGGACATGATACATACGTATAAAATACTTAAAGGAATTGACAGGGTGGAAACAGAAAATCTTTTCAAGGAATATAAATAGAATATGGGGGCACGGATGGAAGCTTAAGACTCACATAAGTCGTAAGAGATGTTAGACAGGTTTCTTGTAGCGTGAGGGAATAGTGAATAAATGGAGTGACCTCACTATGACCCTTCACTATCACCCTTCACTATCACAATGCTGTCGAGGTTATTTAATACTCCTTCACTAACACAATAAAGGAGCAGGTTGTAGAGGCAAAATTATGTAGAGGCTAACTCCATTCATAACTTTAAAAGCAGGTATGATAGGGAAATAGGCCAGGAGTCATTGCATTAAACAACTAACGGCTAGAAAAGTTGGGTCCAAGAGCTAGAGCTCGATCCTGCGGGCACAACTAGACGAGTACAAATAGGTGAGTACACACAACTAGATAAGTGTACACACAATTTAAGGAGGTTGAGAGGCGGGACCAAGAGCCGGAGTTTAGCCCCCGCAAACACAACTGGGCGAGTACACACACGTGGTTGTGGGCCCCGTGCGTGTGGTTGTGGGCCCCGTGCGTGTGGTTGTGGGCCCCGTGCGTGTGGTTGTGGGGCCCGTGCGTGTGGTTGTGGGGCCCGTGCGTGTGGTTGTGGGGCCCCCGTGCGTGTGGTTGTGGGCCCCGTGCGTGTGGTTGTGGGCCCCGTGCGTGTGGTTGTGGGGCCCGTGCGTGTGGTTGTGGGGCCCGTGCGTGTGGTTGTGGGGCCCCCGTGCGTGTGGTTGTGGGGCCCCCGTGCGTGTGGTTGTGGGGCCCCCGTGCGTGTGGTTGTGGGGCCCGTGCGTGTGGTTGTGGGGCCCGTGCGTGTGGTTGTGGGGCCCGTGCGTGTGGTTGTGGGGCCCCCGTGCGTGTGGTTGTGGGGCCCCCGTGCGTGTGGTTGTGGGGCCCCCGTGCGTGTGGTTGTGGGGCCCGTGCGTGTGGTTGTGGGCCCCGTGCGTGTGGTTGTGGGCCCCGTGCGTGTGGTTGTGGGGCCCGTGTAGTAGAGGAGTGTGCACTTGGAGTGTGGAGGGCCCTGACCGTAGGGTTGTGCGGGCAGGGCGAGGAAGAGTGCGGGAAGCGGACGAGGCGTCGCGAAGAAGCACGGCGGCTGCCACCAGGGTAGACTATGGGAAATTATATTTGTAGTAATCTGAATTTGTTCATTTAATGTGCGCCCCATACCCAGTTTGTGGGTGGTGGTGGTGCCCATGCCCAGCCTGTGGGTGGTGGTGGTGCCCATGCCCAGCCTGTGGGTGGTGGTGGTGCCCATGCCCAGCCTGTGGGTGGTGGTGGTGGTGCCCATGCCCAGCCTGTGGGTGGTAGTGGTGCCCATACCCAGCCTGTGGGTGGTAGTGGTGCCCATGCCCAGCCTGTGGGTGGTAGTGGTGCCCATGCCCAGCCTGTGGGTGGTAGTGGTGCCCATGCCCAGACTGTGGGTGGTGGTGGTGGTGGTGCCCATGCCCAGCCTGTGGGTGGTGGTGGTGCCCATGCCCAGCCTGTGGGTGGTGGTGGTGCCCATGCCCAGC
>NC_091171.1:17332284-17359784 GCF_040958095.1 Procambarus clarkii
CTACCCCCCCCTCCTCGTTACACTACCCCCCCCTCCTCGTTACACTACCCCCCCCTCCTCGTTACACCACCCCCCTCCTCGTTACACCACCCCCCTCCTCGTTACACCACCCCCACTCCTCGTTACACCACCCCCACTCCTCGTTACACCACCCCCCTCCTCGTTACACCACCCCCCTCCTCGTTACACTACCCCCCCTCCTCGTTACACCACCCCCACTCCTCGTTACACCACCCCCACTCCTCGTTACACCACCCCCTCCTCGTTACACCACCCCCACTCCTCGTTACACCACGCCCCCTCCTCGTTACACCACGCCCTCCTCGTTACACCACCCCCACTCCTCGTTACACCACGCCCCCTCCACGTTACACCACGCCCCCTCCTCGTTACACCACCCCCCTCCTCGTTACACCACGCCCCCTCCTCGTTACACCACGCCCCCTCCTCGTTACACCACCCCCACTCCTCGTTACACCACCCCCCTCCTCGTTACACCACCCCCCTCCTCGTTACACCACCCCCCTCCTCGTTACACCACCCCCACTCCTCGTTACACCACCCCCACTCCTCGTTACACCACCCCCACTCCTCGTTACACCACCCCCACTCCTCGTTACACCACCCCCACTCCTCGTTACACCACCCCCACTCCTCGTTACACCACCACCTTCCTCGTTACACCACCCCCTCTCCTCGTTACACCACCCCCCTCCTCGTTACACCACCCCCCCTCCTCGTTACACCACCCCCCTCCTCGTTACACCACCCCCTCTCCTCGTTACACCACCCCCCTCCTCGTTACACCACCCCCTCTCCTCGTTACACCACCCCCTCTCCTCGTTACACCACCCCCCTCCTCGTTACACCCCCCTCCTCGTTACACCACCACCTTCCTCGTTACACCACCCCCCTCCTCCTCGTTACACCACCCCCTCCTCCTCGTTACCCCACCCCCCTCCTCCTCGTTACCCCACCCCCCTCCTCCTCGTTACACCACCCCCCTCCTCCTCGTTACACCACCCCCCACTCCTCGTTACACCACCCCCCCTCCTCGTTACACCACCCCCCCTCCTCGTTACACCACCCCCTCCTCGTTACACCACCCCCACTCCTCGTTACACCCCCCCACTCCTCGTTACACCACCCCCACTCCTCGTTACACCACCCCCCACTCCTCGTTACACCACCCCCCTCCTCGTTACACCACCCCCCCCCTCCTCGTTACACCACCCCCCCTCCTCGTTACACCACCCCCCTCTCCTCGTTACACCACCCCCTCTTTGTTACACCAACCTCCCCTCCTCGTTACACCACCCCCCTCCTCGTTACACCACCCCCCTCCTCGTTACACCACTTTCCCTCCTCGTTACACCACCCCCCTCCTCGTTACACCACCCCCCTCCTCGTTACACCACCCCCCTCCTCGTTACACCACGCCCCCTCCTCGTTACACCACGCCCCCTCCTCGTTACACCACGCCCCCTCCTCGTTACACCACGCCCCCTCCTCGTTATACCACGCCCCCTCCTCGTTACACCACGCCCCCTCCTCGTTACACCACGCCCCCTCCTCGTTACACCACGCCCCCTCCTCGTTACACCACGCCCCCTCCTCGTTACACCACCCCCCTCCTCGTTACACCACGCCCCCTCCTCGTTACACCACACCCCCTCCTCGTTACACCACCCCCCCTCCTCTTTACACCACGCCCCCTCCTCGTTACACCACACCCCCTCCTCGTTACACCACCCCCCCTCCTCGTTACACCACACCCCCTCCTCGTTAAACCACGCCCCCTCCTCGTTACACCACGCCCCCTCCTCGTTACACCACCCCCCCTCCTCGTTACACCACGCCCCCTCCTCGTTACACCACGCCCCCCTCCTCGTTATACCACGCCCCCTCCTCGTTACACCACGCCCCCTCCTCGTTACACCACGCCCCCTCCTCGTTACACCACGCCCCCCTCCTCGTTATACCACGCCCCCTCCTCGTTACACCACACCCCCTCCTCGTTACACCACCCCCCCTCCTCGTTAAACCACGCCCCCTCCTCGTTATACCACGCCCCCTCCTCGTTACACCACCCCCCCTCCTCGTTACACCACGCCCCCCTCCTCGTTATACCACGCCCCCTCCTCGTTACACCACGCCCCCTCCTCGTTACACCACGCCCCCTCCTCGTTACACCACGCCCCCTCCTCGTTACACCACCCCCCCTCCTCGTTACACCACGCCCCCCTCCTCGTTATACCACGCCCCCTCCTCGTTACACCACGCCCCCTCCTCGTTACACCACGCCCCCTCCTCGTTACACCACGCCCCCTCCTCGTTACACCACACCCCCTCCTCGTTATCATTTTCCCTGTTTGTTTCGTTGTCCTGGATACACGTTTGGTCTTCTGATATTGTTTTTTTTTTCCAGATGTTTGACCCGGTTGTTTCTTTGTGTGAGAGCTGGCCGGGTCATTGTCCTGTACCAGGCTTAATGTTTTAATTCATGAAGTGGCCGCGGCCCGGTCTCTGCCTAGGGCTCCTGGTTGATGGTGTGGGTGACAGGACGCGGCTGCTCCCTGCTCACATGTATCAAATATTCTTAAAAAAAAAATTGTATGACACACACACACACACACACACACACACACCCACACCCACACCCACACACACCCACACACACACACACACACACACACACACACACACACACACACACACACACCACACACACACACACACACACACACACACACACACACACACACACACACACACACACCCACACCCACACCCACACCCACACACACCCACACACACACACACACACCCACACCCACACACACCCACACACACACACACACACACACACACACACACACACACACACACCACACACACACAACAAGGGACACACACACGGGAATTAAACCTCACTTCGTTGGAAGACAGAAGAGTTAGGGGGGGGGACATGATCACCACATTCAAGATTATCAAGGGAATTGACAGGGTTGATAAAGACAGGCTATTTAACACAAGGGACATACGCATTATTGAACTCAGGTGGAAACTTAGTGCCCAAATGAGCCACAGAGATATTAGAAAGAACTTTTTTAGTGTCAGAGTGGTTGACAAATGGAATACATTAGGAAGCGATGTGGTGGAGGCTGACTCCATACACAGGTTCAAGTGTAGATATGATAGAGCCCAATAGGCTCAGGAACCTGTACACCTGTTGATTGATGGTTGAGAGGCGGGACCAAAGAGCCAGAGCTCATCCCCCGCAAGCACAATTAGGTGAGTACACACACACACACACACACACACACACACACACACACACACACAGGCGGGACCAAAGAGCCAGAGCTCAACCCCCGCAAGCACAATTAGGTGAGTACACACACACACACACACACACACACACACACACACACACACACACACACACACACACAATGATGGGTTTGCTTCTAATGCCTCTGCAGTTTTGTCTTAGTCATCCAGTAGGTGTCAAAGGCAAGAGGGTCTTACTGGCCAAAAACAGTGATGATCAGGATTGGAAAGCTTACTCTTTAACATGAGGCTGGTCAGTTAGTCTCTTGGTAAACTCTCAGAGAGCCTAATGATGTGGAAAGTTTATTCAAGAGTTCATATAAGGGTATACACACCGAGAGGTGTATACTCCGATGTTGGGTGTAAATACACCGAGAGGTTACCTTGGCTCTGGATTTTATCCCACGACAAAGTATTCTTGCGGGTTGATCACTTGGGATGTGCATAGTAGCCCTCCAGACGGTAATATTTTGACATCGAGCCCAACACCAAACCAATCGACAGTCTGTTGACCAGACCACACACTAGGAGGTGAAGGGACGACGACATTTCGGTCCGTCCTGGACCATTCTCAAGGCGATTGAGAATGGTCCAGGACGGACCGAAACGTCGTCGTCTCTTCACCTTCTAGTGTGTGGTCTGGTCAACTTACTTTAGCCACGTTATTGTGACTCGTCGCCTGCAATCGACAGTCTGTAACTGTCAATCCTTTACTATATCCGTCGTGATGTGTAGTGGGGAAGGGGGGTGGGGGTGGACAATTGAAATAAGTTTATGTAGGTAAAACACATACAAAGGGATGAGGTAGCTCAAGCTATCCTCACCCCGTTCAGTACAACGTGTTCATACATATATAGACACACATCACAAACAATAAACATATTGTCGAACATTCTGAGAGATAAACATATATATTTCGGAGAGAAATTTGCAAGAGACATGCAGATAATTCAACAAAAGATTATAGTCTTGGTAGCATTATTGCCAACAGCATTTGGTGTTCCCAGGCGGTCACCCATCCAAGTACTAACCAAACCCAACGTTGCCTAACTTCGCTGACCGGACGAGAAGCGGTGTTCTCAATGTCGACAATGATGTGTGCTGAAGGCTGACGCTTATCTCCAGGCAGATATTATTCCTATCATTCTGATTCCCTCGCACCAGTGGTATTTTGCACCTCCTTAATATGTCACATTCAAGGTTCATCAATTGCGAACAATTGCATTCAGTAAATTAAGGCGTCATTGGCAACATTGTACTATAAATGTTGAAAACCAGTTGTGGAGTTGGCAGTCCCGCTCCAGTACCTGGGCAAGTACTCCAGGGAACATGGAAGAACCGAAAAGGAGATGATCACAACGTTCAAAATACTCGGGAGACTTCGTCAAAGTTAATATGGATGAGATTATTTAACGTTAGGAGCCAGGACATAGTACAGTTGAGAAACTAAATCCCCACACACACACCCAAAGGAGCTATGAAAGCGCACGAGGCAATTAAGAAATGGATTGAGTTACGAAGACATGGAGTTAAACATTGTGTGAAGCATGTCCACAAGCTGTGTGAAGCATGTCCACATTACGTGCCGTATTATGCAGCGATTAAAGAGACAAAATGTGCACCTTTCCTATTCGTGACGAGAAACAAAAATGAGAAGGTTGCGAGAAGGGAACTCTTGGCCTGGCGGGATGAGAATGTGTACATGCATATATAACATTAATAATTTTGTAACTAGCGTCAAAAAAAATATTATTTGCTTAGCTAAACGAACTAGAAGGTTCAGTTCCTGAACCGATTATGTGCCTCTGTAATCCTTTACACCACCGCCCACGGGATGGGTATGGGGTGCATAATAAAGAAATTGAATTGAATTGGGAGAGTGAAGGAAGCCCGGGGCAGGCGGGACCCCGCTCCCACAGATAACACTGCCGCCTCTCACAGCCCTCCCACCCATCCCCTCCCACACCCCCACCCACACCCCCACCCACACCCCCACCCACATCCCCCTCCCACATCCCCCTCCCACACCACCGTGATTATATAACGCTGCCACTGTCCTGTGTAGAACACGAACCTCGCAAGCTAACACCCGTTCTAATGTTATTTATTCAGAGATAACCGTAAGGCCCTCGGCCACGGGGAAGCAAGTGGCTGGTGGAGTGCCTTCACACACTAGATACCCATTTAACTCCCCCCACCTCTCTCCTCCTGATTTTCTCGTGTGATTAGCGAGGCTGCTTGGTGGTCAAGCGCGTGGTTGTGTGACGCATTAGGTACGGATGCCAGAGTTAAGGTGAGGCGTTGTAGGTGAGCCGCAGCTTTTCCTGTTGGAGGATTTAGACCAGCCATCATAGCGGGCTGACCAACAAGTATGCTATTGTTCTGTATACAGTCGCCCAACCACTTGGGCTGGACGGGAGAGCGACGGTCTCGCTTCTTGCTGATCGGCGTTCAATCCCCCCCAGACCGACCAAGTGGTTGGACACCATTCCTTTCCCCCGTCCCATCCCAAATCCTTATCCTCACCCATGTTGTTGTTCTTGAGTCAGCTACTGGGAACAAATAGTTAAAGTAGCACAGTCTATGGTGAGCCCGTAGTGGACTTACCTGGCACAGGAGCGGGGCTGTGACTGTGTATCCTCACCCTTTCCAAGTGTTATATAGTCGTAATGACTTGGCGCTTCCCCTGATAATTACCTCTCAATTGTGTGTGTGTGTGTGTGTGTGTGTGTGTGTGTGTGTGTGTGTGTGTGTGTGTGTGTGTGTGTGTGTGTGTGTGAGTGAGTGAGTGTGACGGAGTGAACTGTGACCCTTACGTCAAGTCCTTGGCCACCGGGAGACCATTTCACATTAACACGTGTTGGGAAACACAGCCGTTGCCGACATATTTCCGGTGTAGATAAATATATGTACTCGTTTTATTAATGAGGGTAGGGATGTACTCACCTAGTTGTGCTTGCGGGGGTTGAGCTCTGGCTCTTTGGTCCCGCCTCTCAACTGTTAATCAACTGGCGTACAGATTCCTTAGCCTACTGGACTCTTATCATATCTACACTTGAAACTGTGTATGGAGTCAGCCTCCACCATATCACTGCCTAATGCATTCCATTTGTTAACTACTGACACTGAAAAAGTTCTTTCTAACGTCCCTATGGGTCATTTGGGTATTAAATTTTTCCACCTGTCTTCCCTTATTCGCGTACCACCCGTGTTAAACAATTTATCTACCCTGTCAATTCCTCTGAGAATTTTGTAAGTAGTGATCATGTCTACCCTAATTCTTGTGCCTTCCTGTGTCGTGAGGTTCAGTTTCAGTAATCTTTCCTCATAGCTCATTCCTCTCAGCTCGGGGACTAGGCTGGTGGCACCCCTCTGAACCTTTTCTCACTTCGTTTTGTGTTTGACTAGATGTGAACTCCACGCTAGAGGCGCATACTCCAGTATGCACCTCTAGCGCATACTGGACATATGAGGTATACAAGGCATATGAGGTATACAAGGTTCTGAATGATTCCTTACATATGAGGTATACAAGGTTCTGAATGATTCCTTACACAAGTTCTGAAGGCAGTTGCATACCAGCCTTGCATGCACCGCTGATGTTATCCTTTTGGTGTAGGCTCCAAGGAACAGGTCTGGTGTGATATCAACCCCCCAGATCTTTCTCACGTCCTGACTAGGATTTCCTCTCCCAACTGGTACCTAGTGTTTGGCCTCCTGCTCCCTATGCCTATCTTCATCGCTTTCCACTTGCTCGAGTTAAACTCTAGTAGCCGTTTGTTGGACCATTCCTTCAATCTATCCAGGTCATCCTGTAGCCTCTTGCTGTCCTCCTCCTGTCTTAATCCTTCTCATAATTTGTGTATCATCAGCAAACACTGAGAGGAATGAGTCTTTATCTTCTGGAAGATCATTCACGTATATCAGAAACAGGATAGGTGTGAGTACAGAACCCTGCAAGACTCCTCTGGTGACATCAGGCGTGCGTGTGTGTGTGTGTGTGTGTGTGTGTGTGTGTGTGTGTGTGTTTACAAAACCTAGGGACCCCACTCTTGACTCCCCCCCACATTACCACTCACACTCCTATCAGTTAAACCTTAAACCACTTTCGTTCTCTCCCTCCGGTAACGTGTACTATATATATATATTTATTTTGAAGGTCGTTATAAAGCCACCTGTTGTCGTACTTTAACAAATCCTTTGATGCTCTGCGTCACGAAACACTCGTTATAAAGCTGACGACTGGTGGTACTAAAGGGGTCCACTTTAATGTGGATTAAAAATGCCTGGTTAAGTCTAAGGAAAGTGGAGGTCGGCATAATTGGACTGGAGTCCATGTGGTAAAGAGTTCAGTACCGGAACTCTTGACACTCTTCTATCGTCCGTGTATATAAATAATTAACAGAGGGGATATAACAGAGACAATTTAACATGTGCAGACGTTGCAAAAGATGCAGCTGGAAAACACTTCAGAAGTCGTAGTTCGAGGCTCAAAATCTCAAGAAGGCGATCTAGAACGCGAAACGATAGATACAAATTTGGTAAGTTTGGAATTAGGGAAAGACCTGGATTAATGCGGGTTTGAGAATAGTTGTTTATAATTAACGGAATAAATTAGTGGAAACGATAACAGACGCAGAGGTGCAGGTTAGACATGGAAGTGAAGGAGTTTGGTTGTAAACAGCTGGTGGCTCGTGTGTCAGTAGGTGCTTTGTAGTGTTTTGTATTTATTTTAAAGGTGTAGAGAGATAGATAAAGATAGATATTGAAAGAAAGATAGGAATAGAAAGATAGGAATAGAAAGAAAGAAATAGAAAGAAAGACATAGAAAGAAAGACATAGGAAGAAAGACATAGGAAGATAGGGATAGAAAGATATGAATAGAAAGATACAAAGTAAAATTAGATACAAAGATAAAAAGATAGGGATAGAACGATAGGGGTAGAAAGATAGAAATAGAAAGATAGGGATAGAAAGAGAGAGATAGAGAAAGAGAGATAGAGATAAGGATAGAAGACCACCAACGTCCCGACGGTGTTGCAGGCTCTGATGTTCAGACCGTTCCCACCAGACTTGGTCAAGACTTGAGATAAGTCTTCTTGTCCGTGTCCACTCTGTCCAATAGTCTGATGAATGATGGGGAAGGAGGGGGGGGGGCAGGCGATCCAGGAAAGGGCTGCATATACTCTAGTTGAGAGCGAACTTGTGCTTCATATAAGGTTTGACAGCTCTTGCAGTCAAGAAGGTGAGATGCGCCGTAGGGCGGTAAGTTTCCTGGCTGTCTTTTGGCCTAGGTTAAGCACGTGGCTCTTTGTCGTTGAAGAGTCGAACATCATAACCAAAATGTCAATTTCATCTGTGAATGCTATTGTGTGTACTCACAACTAGGCGAGTACACACAAATAAAATTGAGGGCGCTGGTGGCTGTGTGGATAGCACGCTGGACACGTAATCCTGTGGCCCGGGTTCGATTCCCGGAGCCGGCGAGAAACAAAAATGGGCAGAGTTTCTTTCTCCCTGATGTCCCTGTTACCTAGCAGTAAATAGGTACCTGGGAGTTAGTCAGCTGTTACGGGCTGCTTCCTGGGTGTGCGTGTGTGTGAAAAAAATAGTAGTAACAGTTGATTGACTGTTGAGAGGCGGGCCAAAAGAACAGAGCTCAACCCCCGCAATCACAACTAGGTGAATACAACTAGGTGAATACACACACAGTACAACACTGCCTTGGCTTCTTATCTTGAGGTTATCTTGAGATGATTTCGGGGCTTTAGTGTCCCCGCGGCCCGGTCCTCGACCAGGCCTCCACCCCCAGGAAGCAGCCCGTGACAGCTGACTAACACCCAGGTACCTATTTTACTGCTAGGTAACATTGGCTTGCCCAATTAGCAAGACGAAAAATCCCAACAGGTACTTTGCAGCCTTGCCAGTACAACAGGTACTTTTGTGTCCTTGTTCCTCGTGCGCTGTTGTTCTAGTTTTGTGTCGAGTTCAGTAGTTCTCGACGCTACTGAGTTCCATTGTTTATCCATTGTAAACCAAGGCTCTGTGCTTTGTTGTAATCCACGAGAGCGCGTTCTACAGTACAGCCAGACTGTTCTCTGCCGCCAACCAAGGCTCTGTGCTCCGGTGCAATCCAAGAATCAGTAATCCAGACAGAAGCCCGCGGGGCATTTTGCGTTCTTCGTAACTGAATACTATTTTTATGTGATTAGTGACCATTGAGCTGATTTCACCGTCGCTGACAGGGTGTAGAAGCCCCTGTCACGCCCCTGGCAGGGTGTAGTAGCCCTGTCACGCCCCTGGCAGGGTGTAGAAGCCCCAGTCACGCCCCTGGCAGGGTGTAGAAGCCCCTGTCACGCCCCCGGCAGGGTGTAGGAGCCCTGTCACGCCCCCGGCAAGGTGTAGGAGCCCTGTCACGCCCCTGGCAGGGTGTAGGAGCCCTGTCACGCCCCAGGGAGGATGTAGGAGGCCTGTCACGCCCCCGGCAGGGTGTAGGAGCCCTGTCACGCCCCAGGGAGGGGTGTAGGAGCCCTGTCACGCCCCAGGGAGGGTGTAGGAGCCCTGTCACGCCCCAGGGAGGGTGTAGGAGGCCTGCCACGCCCCAGGGAGGGGTGTAGGAGGCCTGCCACGCCCCAGGGAGGGTGTAGGAGCCCTGTCACGCCCCAGGGAGGGTGTAGGAGGCCTGCCACGCCCCAGGGAGGGGTGTAGGAGGCCTGCCACGCCCCAGGGAGGGGTGTAGGAGCCCTGTCACGCCCCCCGGCAGGGTGTAGGAGCCCTGTCACGCCCCCGGCAGGGTGTAGGAGCCTTGTCACGCCCCAGGGAGGGGTGTAGGAGGCCTGCCACGCCCCAGGGAGGGGTGTAGGAGGCCTGCCACGCCCCAGGGAGGGGTGTAGGAGGCCTGTCACGCCCCCGGCAGGGTGTAGGAGCCCTGTCACGCCCCCGGCAGGGTGTAGGAGGCCTGTCACGCCCCAGGGAGGGGTGTAGGAGGCCTGTCACGCCCCAGGGAGGGGTGTAGGAGGCCTGCCACGCCCCAGGGAGGGGGTGTAGGAGGCCTGCCACGCCCCAGGGAGGGGTGTAGGAGGCCTGTCACGCCCCCGGCAGGGTGTAGGAGCCCTGTCACGCCCCCGGCAGGGTGTAGGAGGCCTGTCACGCCCCAGGGAGGGGTGTAGGAGGCCTGCCACGCCCCAGGGAGGGGTGTTGGAGGCCTGCCACGCCCCAGGGAGGGGTGTAGGAGGCCTGCCACGCCCCCAGCAAGTGTCTACACGGATACAGCCCCACGGCAGGAGTGTGGAGGCCATTGTCCTGCTCACTGACTTGCACTTATGCGACCTACTTCACACCGCGACCACCGTCAGTGGCGGCCACCATGTGTGTGTGTGTATTCTCCTAGTTGTGCTTGTCGGGGTTGAGCTCTGGCTCTTTCGGCCCGCTTCTCAACTGTCAGTCAACTGGTGTGTGTGACCTGGTCTGCTGCTAAATCCTGCTTCCTGTAGTATCTCAAGGTGATCAGGGTGACCTACCCCTATGCCATGGGGGTAACATGTTGGGTTCTTTTAACATTACTCCTGTAAGTCGAGATCTCCCTGGCATGATGTAGGATATGTTGTAGCTATCAAATACAGGTCTTGGAGAACTGTCCTCTCCTCGTATTACGTCCAAGAGCAGGGCTTCCTCCACTTAACATTGCCAGGATGTTCTAGTCCATTGCTATTTCCTTTTGCTGTTGCTAGTTATTAATGTTGAGCCTGGCCTCAGGCCGGGCTTGGGGAGGAGTTAGACCTCTCGAAACCCTCCCCAGGTATGCACCTAGGATGGCCTTGCGTGTTGTGGTGTACCGTAGACCTCTCTCACATGTGCTGGGGTAAAGTAGCTCTTCTGGAAATGTGGGGTGACGAGTCTGATAATATGGCGGGAGTGACTTGCCCGTCTCCCACATTATTTGTCACGCGGTAACTTCGTCTTGACAAGTCGCGTTGTCACGGACAGTTTCCCAAGCTTATCCACAGGGACGTGTTGGAGGAGGAGGCTGGATAGCCTACCTGTAGGCGCGTAGGTGTGGGATAGGTGTGGTAGGCTATTGGAAGATTTCGCGGGGCAGGGGTGTAGTACTTGGGGGTGTGGGGGGAGATGCAAGGGGGGCGCTACGGCCGTCAGGTGAAAGCAGGGCATTGTTTACTGACCGGCGGCTCAGCTTATCCGAGTGCCTCGCGCGGACCAATATAAACAAACTGACTGTGTCTGAGGGTGCCGGGGGGCGTCGTCGTCCGGTTCGCGCCAGCGGTGGCTACCTTGTCCGGGTGTGTACTACCTCACTTCATAACACACCACCACGCAACACCTCCCCCAGACATGGCCCTCGATAAATGTTGGGGCACTTGAGTGTGGCTTGGGGGGGGGGGAGGGGCACGAGGAGTGCCTACTTCTTAATGCGTTTTTTTTCCTTTGGTGAAGTGTGGCACTGAGAGGGTAAGGTAGCCCGGGCAGGTTGTGGCCGTCAGTCTGGTGGAGTGGCCCTCGGGGGCAGGTTGCGTTGCCCCATTTGCCTCCCTTGCTATAGTGTGCGCACGCGCGTGTGTGTGTGTGTGTTCGATTCATCCCCCCGGCACTGTAAGATAGTGTGCGTGTGTGTGTGTCTTACGCTAGGGTGTGGTGATCAAGTCTTTGGTGGGGGGAGGAGGTATCATCACACTCACAAGTTAGTGTGAAGTGTTGAGCCTCACGCTGGACGGTAGCGACGGGGCGTGTCTGCCCGTCTCGCGTATCGGGCGGACAGCAGGCGGCGGCCCCTTCGAACAGTGTAAAGCTGCGGCAGAAGTGGTTGTGCAGTGTGCTGCTGTGCGGGCTGACGTAGGTGATCAGTGAATGGAGGTGTCTGCCCTCTGGCATACAGGCTGCTGATAGTGTGTGAGTGTACTCACCTAGTTGAGCTTTGGCTTTTTAGTCCCGCCTCTCAACTGCCAATCAACTAGTGTACAGACACCCGAGCCTACTGGGCTCTATCAAATCTACATTTGAAACTGTGTATGGAGTCAGCCTCCATCACTTCACTGCCTAATGCAGTCCAGCTATTAACTACTCTTGACACTGAACAAGTTCACTGTGTGTGTGTGTGTGTGTGTGTGTGTGTGTGTGTGTGTGTGTGTGTGTGTGTGTTACATGTGAGTACTCAGCGTGAGAGTTAAAAGAGACTGTTGTGAACATTTATATACTCACCATAGACCGTCTTTGCGGTATAGACTCCTCGAATACAAAAGATTATTATGATGGCAGAACTGTTTTAACATTCATTTATTAGAAGTGATTTTTCAAGTGGTTTTGTAGCGGAGAAAACTGTTTTATTAACGCATTTGTGTACATGTACATTTGTGCAGCTGCCCTAGACCATATGAGGGAGAGTACAGTGTATGTCAAGAACTAGTTACCCCTAGACTATATGAAGGGAAGTACAGTGTGTCAAGAACTAGTAGCTACGTGATGTTAAAAATCCCCGTCACACAGGAAGGTTAGTCGTACAGGGCCATGTGATCAGAAGTCTACACTGGCACACCCTGGATGCTCTAGAACATGCACCCTGGGTGCGTGTTCTTGATGATATAAGAAATATCATCAAGAACACGAGAGTGAATAAAGCAGCAGTGATACTAAAACGTCCCCATCTCCCAGGATGTCTGGGGCTTGAAAACACAATTGTATATTACGGTTGCTGGCGATGAGTCACAATAACGTGGCTGAAGTATGTTGACCAGACCACACACTAGAAGGTGAAGGGACGACGACGACGTTTCGGTTCGTCCTCAAGTCGATTGTCAATATATTACGGTTGGTGGTGGAGCCAAAACATGCAGTCCTCTGCTCCTCTCCCGGCTAATACGGTGCATGTTACTGGTGACCAAGGTCCCCCGCAAAGAAGTTACTAGTCCATGAAACTGAGAATATAGAAGATATTTAGTGCTTTACTGGGAAATGTTACATACTGACGGCTTGTATTGAGTTGACTAGACTAACACGAGAGTTGACTACTGGCTGCTCGTCTCCGAAACCACACGTAGGCCTACATCACAACCTGCACATTCTGGTATTACCCAGGGGCCACATGTAGGCCTCCTGCACATTCTGGTATTCTTTAGGTATTGATGCTGCACGATTTAATTATTTTCTGATGGTTATACAGTTTAGAAGTCATAAAGGAAATGATTCACTTTGGGAATAATGAAAAAAAATGTGAAAGTACTAACAAATATGTTATTAATTAACCTTGTTTTTTAATAATAATATAAAAGATAGCGAAATTGCCCGAAGGTGTTAGTTTACCCGAAGGTGTTCGTTTACCCGAAGGTGTTCGTTTGCCCGAAGGTGTTCGTTTACCCGAAGGTGTTCGTTTACCCGAAGGTGTTCGTTTACCCGAAGGTGTTCGTTTACCCGAAGGTGTTCGTTTACCCGAAGGTGTTCGTTTACCCGAAGGTGTTCGTTTGCCCGAAGGTGTTCGTTTGCACGAAGGTGTTCGTTTGCCCGAAGGTGTTCGTTTGCCCGAAGGTGTTCGTTTGCACGAAGGTGTTCGTTTGCACGAAGGTGTTCGTTTGCACGAAGGTGTTCGTTTGCACGAAGGTGTTCGTTTGCACGAAGGTGTTCGTTTGCACGAAGGTGTTCGTTTGCACGAAGGTGTTCGTTTGCACGAAGGTGTTCGTTTGCACGAAGGTGTTCGTTTGCACGAAGGTGTTCGTTTGCACGAAGGTGTTCGTTTGCACGAAGGTGTTCGTTTGCACGAAGGTGTTCGTTTGCACGAAGGTGTTCGTTTGCCCGAAGGTGTTCGTTTACCCGAAGGTGTTCGTTTGCCCGAAGGTGTTCGTTTACCCGAAGGTGTTCGTTTGCCCGAAGGTGTTCGTTTACCCGAAGGTGTTCGTTTACCCGAAGGTGTTCGTTTACCCGAAGGTGTTCGTTTACCCGAAGGTGTTCATTTACCCGAAGGTGTTCGTTTGCACGAAGGTGTTCGTTTGCACGAAGGTGTTCGGATACTTGGGATGATGCTATTATTTCCTTTTCCCATTCAGTAACTACAACGGTTGGACATGGTTTTCCCTACACACGAGTAATGTTTCTGATGCTTACAGTAAACACCACTTTATTCCTTGTAAGTGTACCGTCGGTAGACGGAGAAGGGACGGTGTACCGTGGCTATACTCTGGGGATGGGGGGAGAAGGGGGGATACATGTGTACCAAGCAGACACCCGGCAGGTACACTACAGACCAAGAGTCACACGCTGGCATTCTCCGGATAGAACCCCGAGTCAACCCGTACAAAAAACAATGTCTGTCCTCTCAACATAAACCTGAGGAAACAACACGCGCGCGCACGCACGCACGCACGCACGCACGCACGCACGCGCGCGCACACACACACACACACACACACACACACACACACACACACACACACACACACACACACACACACACACACACACACACACAGTTTGAACTCTGAAAAGGTTCAGAAGTTTGCAACAAGACTCGTCCCAGAGTTACGAGGGATGGGGTATGAGGAGCGCCTGAGGGAACTGTGCCTTACGACACTAGAAAGAAGGGAGAGGGGGAGACATGATAGGAACGTATAAAATACTCAGGGGGATTGACAGAGTCGTCATAGACGAAATGTTCACACGGAATAGTAACAGAACGAGGGGGACATTGGTGGAAGCTAGAATCTTAGATGGAAGTTTTCTTTTAGCGTGAGAGTAGTGGGAAAATGGAATGCTCTTCAAGAACAGGTTGTGGAAGCAAATATTATTCATAATTTTAAAACTAGGTATGATAGGGAAATGGGACAGGAGTCATTGCTGTAAACAACCGATGCTCGAAAGGCAGGATCCAAGAGTCAATGCTCGATCCTGCAGACACAATTAGGTAAGTACAATTAGTCGAGTACACACATACACGCCTGATATCAGATCAACCAGGCTGTCAGTCATACGTCAGGCTGCGAGCAGCTGCGTCTAACAGCCTGGTTGTCCCGGACCGCCAACCAGGCCGGGTCAGAGACCGGGCCGCAGAGAGAGAGAGAGAGAGACACAGACAGGGTGAGGGTGATCCCCGTGAACCCCATAAGGTTACCACAGGTTGCAACTGCAGAGTAGTGTGAGGCATTCATTATAAGACTTAGCAGAGTTGATATTGATCTTAGTACAGTCATTAGCCTGAGTACCTTGCTTAATATGGTACTTCCTACAGGACTCTGTCCAGGTGCCTCTTAAGGAGACTCCGAGAAGGAGAAAAGACAAATATGTATTGGTTTACATCTCGTGTTGCCGAGCCAGTGTGAAGGATACTTGCCGGAACAAAAGTGAACGTGTTCAAGAGGACATTAGAGAACCTTCCGGCAACCGGATTCTATGCAATATGTGAAGGCTGCTACAAGCACCGCCTAAGGGTATTACAGGTCACATCTGGCCCCACAGACCATGCTTGAGGAGTAGCTGTGTGCTCAGGACCCACTCCAGGTGTACTCCAGCAAACAGTACTCCAGTACTCCATGCGTTCGCCATGCGGGTTAGGAAGACAAGTGAACTCCTCATGAGAGCACTCACTCTAGCGTCTTGTTCATGACCTGCATGTAGGCTTCATTTGAAGACGGCTTCCGTTTCCGGCCGAGTAGATGCATATTATTACACCGTGGCCGGAGGTGACGACATGAACTAACTTGACTCAACGTATCCAAATAGCATAAAGGTGGTCCCAGTGTACAACAGTGTCCACGTGTTGGGAGGCTCGCAGCGGGTGTTACACTCTCACCAGTTAAGAATAATCTACGTTCAAGTGTGTGTACTCAGTTGTACTCACCTGGGTGTGTTTGCGGGGGTTAAGCTTTGGCTCTTTGGTCCCACCTCTCAAATGTCAATCAACTGATGTACAGGTTCCTGAGCTTCTCGAGCTCTATCATATCTAGATTTGAAATTGTATGGAGTCAGCCTCCACCACATCACTCCCTCGTGCATTCCATTTACTAACTACTGATAGAGAAAAAGTTCTTTCTAATGTCTCTGTGGCTCATTTGGGTACTCAGCTTCCACCTGTGTCCCCTCGTGCGTGTACCACCCGTGTTAAATAATCCATCCTTGTCTACCTGTCAATTCCCCTGAGAATTTTATGTGTTGATCATGTCTCCCCTAGCCCTTCTGTCTTCCAGCGACGTGAGGTGCAGCTCCCTCTGCTTTTCCTCGTAACTCATGCCTCTTAGTTCTGGAACTAGCCTAGTGTCATACCTCTGAACTTTTCCCAGCTTCGTCTTGTGCTTGACAAGGTACGGGCTCCATGCTGGGGGCCGCATACTCTAGGATTGGTCTTGCATACGTGGTATACAAGGTTCTGAAAAATTCCTTACACAAGTTTCTGAAGGCAGTTCTGATGTTAGCCAGTCTCGCATACGCCGCCGATTTTATTCTTTTGATGTGGGCTTCAGGAGACAGGTTTGGTATGATATCAACTCCTAGATCTTTCTCTTTGTTCGTCTCGTGAAGGACTTCATCTCCCATTTTGTATCCAGTGTCTGGTCTCCTAGTTCCTTCCCCTAGTTTCATTACCTTACATTTACTTTGTTTGAACTTTAGTAGCCATTTGTTGGACCATTCATTCAGTTTGTTTAGGTCATCTTGTAGCGCGCGCGCGCGTGTGTGTGTGTGTGTGTGTGTGTGTGTGTGTGTGTGTGTGTGTGTGTGTGTGTGTGTGTGTGTGTGTGTGTGTGTGTGTGTGTACTCACCTAGTTGTACTCACCTAGTTGTGTTTGCGGGGGTTGAGCTCTGGCTCTTTGGTCCCGCCTCTCAACCGTCAATCAACAGGTGTACAGATTCCTGAGCCTATTGGGCTCTATCATATCTACACTTGAAACTGTGTATGGAGTCAGCCTCCACCACACACAGCCTGTGTGTGTGTGTGTGTGTGTGTGTGTGTGTGTGTGTGTGTGTGTGTGTGTGTGTGTGTGTGTGTGTGTGAGTGACAGTTGTCACGGATAAGAATTTCCTGTGATACAATGATTTTATTTTCTAGTTTTGTATATTTTTTACTTCTTAGATTTTTCTTCTTTATTTTTCATTCCTACTTTGTTTTTTCTCCGCCCATCTAATTCAGTCTCACATTGTTGTCCACTTTTCTCTTTACTCGTTTATTTATCCACACTTTTCTCTCCTCTCCGCCTTCCATCCTCCTTTCTCTTTCACTTCCTGGATCTTACCTGGACCATACCTGTAGAGAGTCTCGGGAGTTCTTCTACTCCCCGAGCCCGGCCTGGGGCCAGGCTTGACTTGTGATAGCTTGGTCCAACAGGCTGTTGCTTGCAGCTGCCTGCAGGCCCACATATACCCACTACAGCCTGACTGGTCTGGCGCTTCTTGCAAGAACTTATCTAATTGGCTCTTGAAGTTCAAATTTGTTCCGGCAATATTTCTAACGCTTGCTGGGAGGGTGTTGAACTGCTGTGAACCTCTGATGTTCAGTGTTCTCTGATTGTGTCTATGGCACCTCTACTCCTCACTGGTTCTGTTCTGCATTTCCTTCCGTATCTTTCGCTCCAGTATGTTGTTATTCTACTGTGCAAATTTACTCTCATATCCGACATAGTTACGTCTCATACTTGCTTAGATGTTCCTTCATTTTCTTACGGTGCTGGAGGGCTTAAAGTTTGTATTTCGTGTCCTGTAGACGCTGTGATTAGTGCCACAGGTTGTTGCCACAGGTCACGCTGCTGTGGCAGGGTCGTTGTTGCCACAGGTCACGCTGCTGTGGCAGGGTCGTTGTTGCCACAGGTCACGCTGCTGTGGCAGGGTCGTTGTTGCCACAGGTCACGCTGCTGTGGCAGGGTCGTTGTTGCCACAGGTCACGCTGCTGTGGCAGGGTCGTTGTTGCCACAGGTCACGCTGCTGTGGCAGGGTCGTTGTTGTCACAGGTCACGTTGCTGTGGCAGGGTCGTTGTTGTCACAGGTCACGTTGCTGTGGCAGGGTCGTTGTTGCCACAGGTCACGCTGCTGTGGCAGGGTCGTTGTTGCCACAGGTCACGCTGCTGTGGCAGGGTCGTTGTTGCCACAGGTCACGCTGCTGTGGCAGGGTCGTTGTTGCCACAGGTCACGCTGCTGTGGCATGGTCGTTGTTGCCACAGGTCACGCTGCTGTGGCAGGGTCGTTGTTGCCACAGGTCACGCTGCTGTGGCAGGGTCGTTGTTGCCACAGGTCACGCTGCTGTGGCAGGGTCGTTGTTGCCACAGGTCACGCTGCTGTGGCAGGGTCGTTGTTGCCACAGGTCACGCTGCTGTGGCAGGGTCGTTGTTGCCACAGGTCACGCTGCTGTGGCAGGGTCGTTGTTGCCACAGGTCACGCTGCTGTGGCAGGGTCGTTGTTGCCACAGGTCACGCTGCTGTGGCAGGGTCGTTGTTGCCACAGGTCACGCTGCTGTGGCAGGGTCGTTGTTGCCACAGGTCACGCTGCTGTGGCAGGGTCGTTGTTGCCACAGGTCACGCTGCTGTGGCAGGGTCGTTGTTGCCACAGGTCACGCTGCTGTGGCAGGGTCGTTGTTGCCACAAGTCACGTTGCTGTGGCAGGGTCGTTGTTGCCACAGGTCACGCTGCTGTGGCAGGGTCGTTGTTGCCACAGGTCACGCTGCTGTGGCAGGATCGTTGTTGCCACAGGTCACGCTGCTGTGACAGGGTCGTTGTTGCCACAGGTCACGCTGCTGTGGCAGGGTCGTGACCGCAGTGGTTACTGCAGAGTTGCAGAGTGAGACGGAAGCAGCGTTGCAGCTCAGTCGTCATACAGTAACTGTTCAATTGTATTCAATAGATAAATGCTACAATGGCGGGAAATCCCGAGGCGATGAATGAATCCATTTTGTGTTGTTGAGAATGTTGGGAGGACGAGGAGTGCCCCGGGGGGCATGGCATGGTGGTGAAGGTCACGGGGCATGGTGGGCATGGGTGGTGTTCCTCTCACACACTGTGGGCAGGATGTGAACGTGAATCACATGCCTGATGCCCGGGGGGCACTGTGCCCACATGCCTGATGCCCGGGGGCACTGTGCCCACATGCCTGATGCCCGGGGGCACTGTGCCCACATGCCTGATGCCCGGGGGGCACTGTGCCCACATGCCTGATGCCCGGGGGCACTGTGGCCACATACCAGACATTCAACAAGACACACATGTGTACACTGACCACATAAACAGCTATGTGGTGCTGCTGGTCAGCTGACTGCGTTATATAACAGTGCCAAAATAGCCTTTCTGTAATCTAGTGCTCACGGACAGATCTCTGCTTCAGTGTGTAACACACACAAAAAAGTGTTGTGCTTTTGAAGTTCCACTACAGCTGTTTGTACGTTGCGGAAGAAGCCGCGCCAGGAGAGATGTGCTGGTGGGGGGCTTGCGAAAATGATGCGCTGTTGCACATGTTAGCACTCGTACCAAACAAAGTGTTTCCAACATGTATTCCAGGCAGGGATATTCTCCGTCTTGGGACGCTGTACAGCAACACAATCCTATTTCAATGTCCTCAGTGATGTGGAATTAAGAGTCGCCGTGTAAAGCGATGCTACTCTGGACGTAAGACGAGCGGGGGGGGGGGGGGGGGGGTGATGTGCTGTACGTCGTGAGGCTGACAGGGATCTGCTGGAGGGCAGTGTGTGTGTGGGGGATGTGTTAAGATGCAAGCGTCACTGAAAGGGCTGTCAGCGTTCACTGCTGGGGGTGGGGGGGGGTGTGTGTGTGCTGGTGAACACGAAACCTTAAGTGTGTGCTGTGTTCCATCAAATTCGGCCTGATTGAGAACTTTGTGTTTGTGTGGTTGGTGTTGTGGTGGAGGGGGGCAGTTGACGGAGATGGGGGAGGGGGAGGGGGGGGGCAATAGTTACACTGACAGCGCAAAACAACCCAATCACAGGCCCTTAACATCTATCGGAGACGGAGCCTAGATACTGGTGTCATCCCGGACATAATTAAAACAGCGGAGATCGCGCCGCTGCACAAAGGAGGTAGTAAAGCAGATGCACAAAATTATAGACCAATAGCTCTAACTTCGCACATAATAATGTTTGAAAGAGTACTATGACGTAAGATTACAAATCATAGGGAATCGCAATATTTACATAACCCACCTGGACAACACGAGTTCAGACCAGGGCGCTCCTGCCTCTCACAGCCGCTAGATCACTATGACATGACCTTAGGTGCCACGCAAGACAAGCAACACACAGATGTAATATACACAGACGTTGGAAAAGTTTAAGACAAACGTGACCATGGTGTTACCGCGCACAAACTGTGGGTCAAAAGGAGTTACTGGCAAAGTAGGGAGTTCCCTAGTTATCTCCCTAGTTATCTGCACCTGTTTTTCAGTACAAGTAATTTCATTGTTCAAGTTGGGATTTATACTGGCACTTGTAAGATGGTGTTGTATAGGCAGGAGTTGGCACTGAACACTGGCAGTGCCACTATATCTTGCATTAAAATCACCCATTAACGATTCTTTCAGAGCCACATAGTAATTGTTGAAAGATAAATTTCCTCCATTTGATCATACCTCGTATATTTGTTGTACAAATTAAATCAATCATTCGCTGTATATAATCTGAACCAGCATAAACTATTTCATATGCATGTCTAGCCTACGCTTAAAACAACCCAACGCTCCCTCGTCTATTACGTTAGCCAGTAATTTGGCTCATAGATCAGCCACTATATATTTTCAATCCAGTATTTACCCAGGTCTTTCTTGAATCCTTTGTGCTGGTATATTTACACCATATTGATAGTGCCTTTTATAGTCCTTCTTCTATCCGTATACTTGAATTATGTTCATTCTTATTCTTCGTATTTCTAAAGAATGGAAGAGAATAAATAGTAAAGGCATGATCACCACATACAAAATATTTAGGAGTATAGACATTGCAGACAAGGACGGACTATTTACAATAAGAAATCCAAGAATAAAGGGACACAGATGGAAGCAAATTACACAAATGTGCCGCAGAGACATTATAACAAAAATTGTTCAGTGTTAGGAGTGAACAAATGAACACAGTTAGAAATAGTATGAAGAGAGTTAAACTGCATTCACAGCTTTAAATATAAGACATGACAAAACCCAACTGATTCTGAAACCCAGGCGATTACAGGCCAAAGAGTTGGGATATCTTGAGGTTATCTTGAGATGATTTCGGGGCTTTTTAGTGTCCCTGCGGCCCGGTCCTCGACCAGGCCTCCACCCCCAGGAAGCAGCCCGTGACAGCTGACTAACACCCAGGTACCTATTTTACTGCTAGGTAACAGGGGCATAGGGTGAAAGAAACTCTGCCCAATGTTTCTCGCCGGCGCCTGGGATCGAACCCAGGACCACAGGATCACAAGTCCAGCGTGCTGTCCGCTCGGCCGACCGGCTCCCTGATCCCGACCAGGATCCCAAGAGCTTTTGCTTATCCCCACCACCCCCCCACGAATACATCTAGGCGAGTACCCTCTGCTCCCTTGACCTTGGTGAAGGGTCAAACCCTCTTGTTCTTTACCCGTTCTGAAGACTCTGACCCCTTGTTCGTCACCTTCTGAGGTGAGCGGCTTGTCTTGTTCTCTGAAGACGCCCAGGGCTCTCAAGTTCTCTACTCAAGTGCGGGTAAGTAAGGTTCTCTGGGCCTCGAGCGGTCACTCGTCAAGGAGTACTGCTCCAAGTGGCAGGTAGAGGGGAGGGGGGGAGGGGGGACACAAGTGGTCAAGCTTAGGAATATTGGTGCCCATCATGATGGGGGGGGGGCAGGCTAGGAGACGGAGGGGGGGGGGGGCAGGGTAGGAGACGGAGGGGGGGCAGGGTAGGAGACGGAGGGGGGGGCAGGGTCGGAGACGGAGGGGGGGCAGGCTAGGAGACGGAGGGGGGGCAGGCTAGGAGACGGAGGGGGGCAGGCTAGGAGACGGAGGGTGGGCAGACTAGGAGACGGAGGGTGGGCAGACTAGAAGACGGAGGGTGGGCAGACTAGGAGACGGACGGGGGGGCAGGCTAGGCGACGGAGGGTGGGCAGGCTAGGAGACGGAGGGTGGGCAGGCTAAGAGACGGAGGGTGGGCAGGCTAGGAGACGGAGGGTGGGCAGGCTAGGAGACGGAGGGGTGAGCAGACTAGGAGACGGAGGGTGGGCAGAGTAGGAGACGGACGGGGGGGCAGGCTAGGCGACGGAGGGTGGGCAGGCAGGCTAGGAGACGGAGGGTGGGCAGGCAGGCTAGGAGACGGAGGGTGGGCAGGCAGGCTAGGAGACGGAGGGTGGGCAGGCAGGCTAGGAGACGGAGGGTGGGCAGGCAGGCTAGGAGACGGAGGGTGGGCAGGCAGGCTAGGAGACGGAGGGTGGGCAGGCAGGCTAGGAGACGGAGGGGGAGCAGGCAGGCTAGGAGACGGAGGGTGGGCAGGCAGGCTAGGAGATGGAGGGTGGGCAGGCAGGCTAGGAGACGGAGGGTGGGCAGGCAGGCTAGGAGACGGAGGGTGGGCAGGCAGGCTAGGAGACGGAGGGTGGGCAGGCAGGCTAGGAGACGGAGGGGGAGCAGGCAGGCTAGGAGACGGAGGGTGGGCAGGCAGGCTAGGAGACGGAGGGTGGGCAGGCAGGCTAGGAGACGGAGGGTGGGCAGGCAGGCTAGGAGACGGAGGGTGGGCAGGCAGGCTAGGAGACGGAGGGGGAGCAGGCAGGCTAGGAGACGGAGGGTGGGCGGGCAGGCTAGGAGACGGAGGGTGGGCGGGCAGGCTAGGAGACGGAGGGGGGGCAGGCAGGCTAGGAGACGGAGGGGGCAGGCTAGGAGACGGAGGGGGCAGGCTAGGAGACGGAGGGGGGGCAGGCAGGCTAGGAGACGGAGGGGGCAGGCTAGGAGACGGAGGGGGGAGGCAGGCTAGGCGACGGAGGGGGGCAGGCTAGGAGACGGAGGGTGGCAGGCTAGGAGACGGAGAGGGGGGGGGGCAGGCTAGGAGAGGTGTGAGGGGGGTCTAGCAATTTATTATAGAGACCCAACATAAGAGACTCGTTCAGGCAGCAGGGAAAATAGACCCAAGGACCAAGGGGACAGTTAGACAGACGGGATGTGTTAGCGAGAGCCCGGCCGCCGTCGTCGCCTCCCGTAACTACTGGTGGCGTCTTAATATCCCCCCCCCCCCCCCGGGGAGGGATCAGGGACGGTCTCCAACAATGGCTCTGAAGGAGGGTAATGTGGCCCACTATTCGAAGGAGTCGAGTTAAATGAGAGATGATTGTAGCAGAATGGTCTGAAGACTGGTGAAGTGATCCTTGGTCATCTCTGGCTGCGGCCGCACACTGCTGCTCCATACACTCTTAACACCTGATTGGATGCGGCGTCCCCCGTTGACGGACACGCCATCTCTTGACACATCAAACATACATAAACTCTCTAAAGTTTTATTTATCTCATAAATGAAATATTATTTGAGATGTATTTGGTGCCTCTCATGCCTCTACCACCTGGAGAGGCACCTTTTCCAACTGGGAAAGGTTTCAGTTCTTTTTCTACTTCCCGTTCTTCTATTCACATTCAACTTGTGATAACTTGGTCCAACAGGCTGTTGCTTGGAGCGGCCCGCAGGCCCACATATCCACTACAGCCTGGTTGGTCCGGCGCTTCATGCAAGAACATGTTTAATTGCCTCTTGAATACATCCACATTGTTCCGGCAGTATTTCTAATACTTGCTGTGAGGGTGTTGAACAGCCGTGGACCTCTGATGTTCAGACAGTGATCTCTGACTGTGGCTATGGCACCTCTGCTCTTCACTGGTTCTATTCTGCATTTCCTTCCATATTTTTCGCTCCAGTATGTTGTTATTCTACTGAGCAAATCTGGGACTTTGCCCTCCAGTATCTTCAATGCATATAATATTTGATACCTCTCTCGTCTCCTTTCAAGAGATTACATTTTGAGAGCTTTGAGACGGTCCCAATAGTTTAGATGTTTTATCATGTCCATGCGTGCCGTATATGTTCTCTGTGTTCCCTCAAATTCAGAGATCTCCCCTGCTCTGAAAGGGGAAGTGAGTACCGAGCAACACTCAAGACGGAGCAGCACCAGTGATTTAAATAGTATCAGCATTGCTGTGGGGTCTCAGGATTTGAACGGTCTTATAATCCATCCTATCATTTTCCTGGCCGCCGCCATATTTGCTCGGTTATGTTCACTATACGTCAGGTCATCAGACATAATAATTCCCAGATCTTTGACATGTTGCTTCCCTTCTATGAGTAGGTCTGATTGTGTCCTGTACTCTGCTTTAGCTTTGATGTCCAAAGGGATTGGAAAGGATGGGGGAGGTAGAGGGATGGGGAGATGAAGTTCAGGAAGAGGATGCGGGTGTAGAGAGAGAGGAGGTTTGAAAGTTCGGTGGCCTGTCCACCATGGGTTGACATATGTGTATATGTTGTTTGTTTGCGTATGTGTTATGTTGGGTTGTCAGTACATTGCCTGGGGGGGGGGCTAGTGCTTGTGACCTTGCACCGCCCCCCTCCACGCTACGCCCACCCCCCCCCTCCACGCCTCTCCCACCCACCCCTCCCATGCCTCTCCCACCCACCCCTCCCATGCCTCTCCCACCACCCCCTCCCATGTCTCTCCCACCCCCCCCCTCCCACGCTTCTCCCACCCCCCCCTCCCACGCTTCTCCCACCCCCCCCCCTCCCACGCTTCTCCCACCCTTCAAAGTGCATGTCTCGCGTACACACTTTGTGCGAAAATCACTTTGATTGAACTCAAGTGAGAGTGACGAGCGTGAAGCTGAGATTGTAGCAGCTTTATCAGGCTGTATCTTGAGGCTTAGCCCAGTCCAAGCCCAGGCGACGTGATGCTTGTCACGGGAATACATGCCAGTAGTAGAGATGAACATTATTATGGAGAAATGATAGATTATAATTCAGAAAATATATCCTTTCACCTCGCCCCAAGCCTGGGGGCCTTGCTTGGGACACAGAATAACTCTCGGAACCCCCTTCAGGTACAACCCAGGTACCGTCCTTCTGATAGTGGGGTCCGAAACCACACATGGGAAAATAGAAGAAACGACGACGTTTCGGTCCATCCTGGACCGTTCTCAAGTCGATTGAGAAATCGACTTGAGAATGGTCCAGGACGGATCGAAACGTCGTCGTCCCTTCACCTTCTAGTGTGTGGTCTGGTCAACATACTTTAGCCACGTTATTGTGACTCATCGCCTGAATAGCTTAACGAATCTCTCTTCGAATAGGAGTTCCTAATGATGATGCCCGGGGTGAACTTTTTGGTCAACTTTTCAGAGAATTTCTGACCATTCTAGAGAGCAGTGCCCACAAATAACCTGCACATCTTGAGATGATTTGATCTGTGATTAACGTGCATTGGCCAAATCCAAATTGGGTCTAACGAGGGCTAGGAAAAAAGCAATTCAAATTTGTCTAAGTGGTAACACTTTTTCTGTTTTATTGACGTATGGTAAATTAAATCCTAACATTTATACATGAAATTTTCGGAACATGAAAACGGAAAGAATATGATATATATATATATATATATATATATATATATATATATATATATATATATATATATATATATATATATATATATATATATATATATATATAATTATTTTTTTTTTAAAACCTAGAAGGGGTACCACCTCTGGTGCAAGTGTAGGGACCCATAGCCTCGGAGAAGAAAATAAAGAGTACTCAGAGAAGACCTTGTGGATCCTCACTGAACACTTTGATATTTTCTTCTCCTACCACCCCTATTCTTTTGGTATGTGTGTATATTTATCTAACTTTATTTGAAAATGTCATTACACAAAAAAAGTTACAATATTGATTACATGCAGGGTGCAAGGCTGCTTGTCACAAGTTGTACAGCTCTTCCAGCTCCTCAGATGGCGGGCAGGAACCATGGATGCAGTGAGCATTTCCTCTCTGGATTGCCACACTAAGGCGCTGAAAAAGAAAACTGGCAGCTCTAGGGTCTCTAGTTGTTTCGATTAGCTTAGACCCCAACTCCTTCAAAAAGCTAGCAGCACTTTTACCCCAGGCACCAAGTGTCTCTGAGGCAATGGGGACAAAATTGTAGTGGTGCTCAAGGTCTCTGTATTTACGTGACTTGGCCGCTTCCCGGTGATTGGCAGCTCCTCCTGCTTGTGTAGCACTGAAGTCAACATAGGTATTGGCTAAAGTTGAAACGCAAGTGTAGTCCCACACCAACTGTCTACCATTCTTCCAGGGGTTCACCGTGATTCCGTCTGGGCGACCGACAGGCTCATCAGAGTTGCGGGACATTAGGTAACGGGGCTCTCTCTCTGCTGGACAACCGGCTGTGGTAAGGCTTCTCTTAATAATGTCATTGACCTCGCCGTGTCTTGCATGCTATCCTCCTGTCCTTTGGCAGAGAAGGCCATGCCGTCCGTATCTGTTGGCCTCTGCCTCGCCGCAAATACACCTGTATTCGGTGTGGATTGGGGCAGCGAGGCGGAGAGCCACGGCAATTCGGAGGGCCTGCGGTGTGAGACGGGTGCCGGTTGCTGACATTGGGGTTGCTTATATATATATATATATATATATATATATATATATATATATATATATAATATAATAAAAATAATAATAATAATAATATATATATATATAATGTCATGCAGCGGTCAATGCAAGACAAGTGGGGCCGGCCACAACAACTTCACCTTTAATAAAGAACCCGGAGCTGAGCCACTTGTTCCTCAGGTTGTGTAGTGGACATGTATATTTCCCGGACTCTTCACAGAGTCCTATGTTAAAGTTTCCTTTCAATGTGCATGTAAGTGATCAATACTGTGCTTCTCAAGGCCTAAACAAAATGCGCGGCTGTGCACGGGGTTCCGTTGACAAGATGGGGTGTGAAAGAACTCGTTCGTTATCAAGCCTCAGTCCATTTGGTTCGTACCAACAACGTGCTCGCTCAATGCACATTCTGTAAAGCACATTGATGTATCTAGGTACAAAATATTTGTAGCCCGGCTGTGGGCTGTATATAACGGTCTCCGTCTCGCAGCACTACAGCCGCCATGTTTTCCGTCTCGCGACATCGCTTGGGAACAAGGGGTTATCTCATCGGAGAGTCGCGTTGGTTAACTTGCAGAAGGGGACGCCGCTGATGTTGACCCTAGTAATTA
>NC_091171.1:17364784-17404784 GCF_040958095.1 Procambarus clarkii
TCTCACCGATGGCCTTTTGCTGTCTCTGACTCTCCTGGATTTTATACGATTCTTGTAGCTTTAGTTCAATAATTTCTATTTTTTCAACATAGCCTCTCTTGTCGTTCTTGAGATAGGGTGCGTATAGGGCGTTCATGTTGTTCAACAGTTGTTCTTCGCCTATAGAGGTAACGCCGTTCTCGTTCCATTGTGAATCTCTGACCTCACTGAGGGGAATATTGAGAGGCCTCACCATATTTCTAGAGCTCCTGAGCCTATTTTTTTTTCCGAGGCATTGGTTTAGGTTTGAATTTCAAGCTGGTTTTCCCAGCTTATTTTTTGCGAGGTCTTGGTTTATTAGTTACCAGTTAGTCTGTCTGTTATTGAAATTGAATAAGCTGAATTCTCTTCTTCCTCCTCCTCCTCCTCCTCCTCCTCCTCCTCCTCCTCCTCCTCTTCCTCCTCCTGGGCTTTAGGACTAAGTGCACAGTTATCCGTGCTCGTGTGAACTCTAATTAGGTTGTGAGGTTAGATCTAATGACCTGACATCGTTATTTGTGAAAATAAAGTCTATTGTGTATTTTAGTTGGCTCTATTTTATGCTGGTTTAAGACGAATGTCATACATACTTAAGAGGGTGAAGGAGCAGGTGTAGGGAGGGGGGGCGAGGAGCAGGTGTAGGGAGGGGGGGCGAGGAGCAGGTGTAGGGAGGGGGGACGAGGAGCAGGTGTAGGGAGGGGGGGCGAGGAGCAGGTGTAGGGAGGGGAGGGGGCGAGGAGCAGGTGTAGGGAGGGGAGGGGCGAGGAGCAGGTGTAGGGAGGGGAGGGGCGAGGAGCAGGTGTAGGGAAGGGGGACGAGGAGCAGGTGTAGGGAGGGGGGGGGGCGAGGAGCAGGTGTAGGGAGGGGGGGGGCGAGGAGCAGGTGTAGGGAGGGGGGACGAGGAGCAGGTGTAGGGAGGGGAGGGGCGAGGAGCAGGTGTAGGGAGGGGGGGCGAGGAGCAGGTGTAGGGAGGGGAGGGGGCGAGGAGCAGGTGTAGGGAGGGGAGGGGCGAGGAGCAGGTGTAGGGAGGGGAGGGGCGAGGAGCAGGTGTAGGGAAGGGGGACGAGGAGCAGGTGTAGGGAGGGGGGGCGAGGAGCAGGTGTAGGGAGGGGGGACGAGGAGCAGGTGTAGGGAGGGGAGGGGCGAGGAGCAGGTGTAGGGAAGGGGGACGAGGAGCAGGTGTAGGGAGGGGGGGCGAGGAGCAGGTGTAGGGAGGGGGGACGAGGAGCAGGTGTAGGAGAGGGGCGAGGAACATGTGTAGGGGGGAGGGGGCGAGGAGCAGATGTAGGGAGGGGGGACGAGGAGCAGGTGTAGGGAGGGGGGGGGCGAGGAGCAGGTGTACTCTGGAGGGAGTTATCGCGTTTCCAACGGATGTTATCCGAAGCCGACCATCTCCCTGCACCGGATGTAAGCTGCTGCTGGTGGTGGTAGTGGTGATGACTGTGGGCTGGTAGTGGTGATGACTGTGGGCTGGTGGTGGTGGTGACTGTGGGCTGGTGGTGGTGGTGACTGTGGGCTGGTGGTGGTGGTGACTGTGGGCTGGTGGTGGTGATGACTGTGAGCTGGTGGTGGTAATGGTGGTGACTGTGGGCTGGTGGTGGTGGTGACTGTGGGCTGGTGGTGGTGGTGACTGTGGGCTGGTGGTGGTGATGACTGTGGGCTGGTGGTGGTAATGGTGGTGACTGTGGGCTGGTGGTGGTGGTGACTGTGAGCTGGTGGTGGTAATGGTGGTGACTGTGGGCTGGTGGTGGTGATGACTGTGGGCTGGTGGTGGTGGTGACTGTGGGCTGGTGGTGGTGATGACTGTGAGCTGGTGGTGGTAATGGTGGTGACTGTGGGCTGGTGGTGGTGATGACTGTGGGCTGGTGGTGGTGATGCCTGTGGGCTGGTGGTGGTGATGCCTGTGGGCTGGTGGTGGTGGTGGTGGTGGTGACTGTGGGCTGGTGGTGGTGATGACTGTGGGCTGGTGGTGGTGGTGACTGTGGGCTGGTGGTGGTGATGCCTGTGGGCTGGTGGTGGTGATGCCTGTGGGCTGGTGGTGGTGGTGGTGGTGATGACTGTGGGCTGGTGGTGGTGGTGGTGGTGACTGTGGGCTGGTGGTGGTGGTGACTGGGCTGGTGGTGGTGGTGACTGGGCTGGTGGTGGTGGTGACTGTGAGCTGGTGGTGGTGATGCCTGAGAGCTGGTGGTGGTGGTGGTGGTGGTGATGACTGTGGGCTGGTGGTGGTGATGACTGTGAGCTGGTGGTGGTGATGACTGTGAACTGGTGGTGGTGATGCCTGTGGGCTGGTGGTGGTGGTGGTGGTGATGCCTGAGGGCTGGTGGTGGTGGTGGTGATGCCTGTGGGCTGGTGGTGGTGGTGGTGATGACTGTGGGCTGGTGGTGGTGGTGGTGATGCCTGTGGGCTGGTGGTGGTGGTGGTGATGACTGTGGGCTGGTGGTGGTGGTGGTGACTGTGCTTGCCTATCAGTGACTACGGGGGCGTGAGGTTTAGCACTTTATGCCCCCACCTACCAGCCTCGATGTACCTGTTGCCCAATGGTTTTAACTATTCTTGACTCTGGCGTTCTGATTCTTTGTTGAATCCGTTGAATCTGGAGGTGGCTTACACAGCTTCTTCTTACAGTGCATTCCCCTTGTTAAGCGTCCGTTCCGGGTTCGAGAACTTCATTACTTTTATCCGACTCATTTGCATTTCCTGCTAACAATTATGTCCTTTTTATTCTACTCTCTCTCACACTAAAGAAACAAGCCTTGTCCACATTATCAGTACTCTTCAGTATCTTGTATGTTGCGATGATGTCCCCTCGTTTTGTCTTCCTACCTCTAATGTTGTGAGGTTCAGTTTCCTCAGTCAACTTGTCCTCTGGGAGGAGATCCGCTCAAGGGAATGGATTGGGAACACCAGGAAACGGGTAACAGAAGTACTTCTAAAGACTCCCTCATCAGCCGAGGTAATATTAACTCTTGTCTTATTAATTTGGTTGCATATAGTTCCTACAAGTATTTGTTAACCCCTTCCACATTTACTGCTGTCGTCCAGTGTTTCCTCTGGCGTTTCATCTCTGGTCTCCATGTTAGTTCCTTTGTAAAGACCACCTGAAATCTTTTGTTGAGTTCCTCGCAAACCTCCTTGTCATTTTCCATGAGAATTCCAGCATGACTCTTCTATTGGACGCCTTTGATATAGTGCTATTAGACACCTATGCTATGATGGGCGCAATGTGGCTATACCTAGCGAAGAAGACACTCCCTTACCCGAGACGGTGTTGGACGTCATATTTTGGTTCAGGCCACTGTAGATGAATGTTAGGTACACAACCAAGAAGGTCTTCAGGCAGATCGTCGAGGACGCCGATGATAGTTTGCCGAGTGTGTTGGAGGCCTCTGGTATGGTGTTGGAGGCCTCTGGTATGGTGTTGGAGGCCTCTGGTATGGTGTTGGAGGCCTCTGGTATGGTGTTGGAGGCCTCTGGTATGGTGTTGGAGGCCTCTGGTATGGTGTTGGAGACCTCTGGTATGGTGTTGGAGGCCTCTGGTATGGTGTTGGAGACCTCTGGTATGGTGTTGGAGGCCTCTGGTATGGTGTTGGAGGCCTCTGGTATGGTGTTGGAGGTCTCTGGTATGGTGTTGGTCTCTGGTATGGTGTTGGAGGCCTCTGGTATGGTGTTGGAGGCCTCTGGTATGGTGTTGGAGGTCTCTGGTATGGTGTTGGAGGTCTCTGGTATGGTGTTGGAGACCTCTGGTATGGTGTTGGAAGCCTCTGGTATGGTGTTGGAGGCCTCTGGTATGGTGTTGGAGACCTCTGGTATGGTGTTGGAGACCTCTGGTATGGTGTTGGAAGCCTCTGGTATAGTGTTGGACGCCCCTTCCAAACAAGGCACTCGTTGTTCACTGCCCCAGCCTGCCCAGGTGCCACACGCCGACACCAGGTGGCCTCAGCTCTCGCCTAGCTCACACAAGTTTGACAGATTTAAAATTTTGCCCCGAGGGGCGAGTTTATTGGACAGCGCCAGTACCCATCCTGTGAGAGGTCATACCGCAATGGCAGTATATACAACACCCCACCCCCCAATAGGAAGAAAACCCGCTGGGCTATTCATCCTGTCACTTGTACCCAGACACAGCTGGGACTTGCTTAACTGTCTCAAGTGAACAGCTTCTCAAACAAGAAGGCTTACAAGGTTACTGAGGAGAGGAGGAGACAACAACAAATCAGTGAATCTATACGCTGGTACAATATGGTTGCAGCTAGCAATCCCAATCATTCTGGACGAAGAGGAGGAGGACGAGGGAGAGAATCGGTAATAGCGAGAATCCGTTTTTGGATACAAATATCCATGGAGATTCAGAATTGAAACACGTTTGACAGTTATATATATATGTATATATAATATATATATATATATATATATATATATATATATATATATATATATATATATATATATATATATATATATATATATATATATATATATGTCGTACCTAGCAGCCAGAACTCACTTCTCAGCCTACTATTCAAGGCCCGATTTGCCTAATAAGCCAAGTTTTCCTGAATTAATATATTTACTATAATTTTTTTTCTTATGAAATGATAAAGCAACCCTTTTCTCTATGTATGAGGTCAATTTTTTTTTATTGGAGTTAAAATTAACGTAGATATATGACCGAACCTAACCAACCCTACCTAACCTAACCTAACCTATATTTATAGGTAAGGTTAGGTTAGGTAGCCAAAAAAATCTAGGTTAGGTTAGGTTAGGTAGGTTAGGTAGACGAAAAAACATTAATTCATGAAAACTTGGCTTATTAGGCAAATCGGGCCTTGAATAGTAGGCTGAGAAGTGCGTTCTGGCTATTAGGTACGACATATATATATATATATATATATATATATATATATATATATATATATATATATATATATATATATATATATATAATAATAATAATAATTGTGTGTGTGTAAATCACGAAAATTAACGTGATGAAAAATGTGACAGTGTCAGACCACGGAGGAAGAGTTGAAACAGTAATTTCCTTGGGTACTTTCGTATATTAATGCATCTTCAGAAGGATTGAAGTATATATATGAAGATGTACATGAATGAATACATCCTCATTCCTTCTGAATATGTATTAATATACGAAAGTATATTAATGCATCACTCATTATATTTATATTATATATAATATACATATATACAGTATAAATATATATATATAATTATATATATATAATATATATATATATACATATGCTTGTTTTAGGTTAACGTATAAATAGAACAAGGTTTGACCTGAATATTTTTTTTTGATATTTTTTGACTGAGAACATTCGAGGCAAGCCATGACCTTGCGTGCGTGCGTGCGCTCGTGTGCGTGTGTGCGTGCGTGAGGTGCGTGTGTAGAGTGACCCGTGGAGAAAGTGGAGTGAGCGAAAGGTCATATGTGAATACTGTGGCTGGACCGTAAGGGCCTCATCCTTACTACCTGGTAACTCTGTTCACCTGGGTTACCCTCTGTCGTTACTCACCGTCTCCTGGTAACGCTGATCACCTGGGTTACCATCTGTCGTTACTGACCGTCTCCTGGTAACGCTGTTCACCTGGGTTACCCTCTGTCGTTACTGACCGTCTCCTGGTAACGCTGTTCACCTGGGTTACCCTCTGTCGTTACTGACCGTCTCCTGGTAACGCTGTTCACCTGGGTTACCCTCTGTCGTTACTCACCGTCTCCTGGTAACGCTGTTCACCTGGGTTACCCTCTGTCGTTACTGACCGTCTCCTGGTAACGCTGTTCACCTGGGTTACCCTCTGTCGTTACTCACCGTCTCCTGGTAACGCTGTTCACCTGGGTTACCCTCTGTCGTTACTCACCGTCTCCTGGTAACGCTGTTCACCTGGGTTACCCTCTGTCGTTACTCACCGTCTCCTGGTAACGCTGTTCACCTGGGTTACCCTCTGTCGTTACTCACCGTCTCCTGGTAACGCTGTTCACCTGGGTTACCCTCTGTCGTTACTCACCGTCTCCTGGTAACGCTGTTCACCTGGGTTACCCTCTGTCGTTACTCACCGTCTCCTGGTAACGCTGTTCACCTGGGTTACCCTCTGTCGTTACTCACCGTCTCCTGGTAACGCTGTTCACCTGGGTTACCATCTGTCGTTACTCACCGTCTCCTGGTAACGCTGTTCACCTAATCTGACAAATAAAGCTAACTGCAAAAGCTTTAAAAACTTTTGTTTTTTGGGTTTTTCTTTACACCTCTGAGCCGCCAGATACCACAGCTTGGGGGGGGGGGACGGTGGACACCCACAGCTTGGGGGGGGTTGACGGTGGACACCCACAACTTGGGACGGGGGTTGACGGTGGACACCCACAACTTGGGACGGGGGTTGACGGTGGACACCCACAACTTGGGACGGGGGTTGACGGTGGACACCCACAACTTGGGACGGGGGTTGACGGTGGACACCCACAACTTGGGACGGGGGTTGACGGTGGACACCCACAGGTTGGGACGGGGGTTGACGGTGGACACCCACAGGTTGGGACGGGGGTTGACGGTGGACACCCACAGCTTGTGGGGGTTGACGGTGGACACCCACAGCTTGTGGGGGTTGACGGTGGACACCCACAGCTTGTGGGGGTTGACGGTGGACACCCACAGCTTGGGGGGGGTTGACGGTGGACACCCACAGCTTGGGGGGGGTTGACGGTGGACACCCACAGCTTGGGGGGGGGTTGACGGTGGACACCCACAGCTTGGGGGGGGTTGACGGTGGACACCCACAGCTTGGGGGGGGGGGTTGACGGTGGACACCCACAGGTTGGGACGGGGGTTGACGGTGGACACCCACAGGTTGGGACGGGGGTTGACGGTGGACACCCACAGCTTGTGGGGGTTGACGGTGGACACCCACAGCTTGTGGGGGTTGACGGTGGACACCCACAGCTTGTGGGGGTTGACGGTGGACACCCACAGCTTGTGGGGGTTGACGGTGGACACCCACAACTTGGGACGGGGGTTGACGGTGGACACCCACAACTTGGGGGGGGGGTTGACGGTGGACACCCACAACTTGGGACGGGGGTTGACGGTGGACACCCACAACTTGGGGGGGGGTTGACGGTGGACACCCACCACTTGGGACGGGGGTTGACGGTGGACACCCACAACTTGGGACGGGGGTTGACGGTGGACACCCACCACTTGGGACGGGGGTTGACGGTGGACACC
Organism: Procambarus clarkii; assembly: GCF_040958095.1. Classification (NCBI taxonomy): domain Eukaryota; kingdom Metazoa; phylum Arthropoda; class Malacostraca; order Decapoda; family Cambaridae; genus Procambarus; species Procambarus clarkii. The sequence continues at coordinate 17,372,044 of NC_091171.1, forward strand.
CACCACTTGGGACGGGGGTTGACGGTGGACACCCACAACTTGGGACGGGGGTTGACGGTGGACACCCACAACTTGGGACGGGGGTTGACGGTGGACACCCACAACTTGGGGTTGGCTGTGGTAATGCTATTTTACAGGTGTAATCCCCCTCCGCTCGTTCTCTGAATACAAAGATATTGATCAGTAGTCAGCATAGATATTGATCAGTAGTCAGCATAGTACGCGGAAGGCGCACACTTTTGCTTGTCGACGAACTACTTGTACCCTACAAGGTACAGGTGAACGCAATACAAATGAACGCACTTGATGGTAGTTTGTGTTTTAATCTGAGAGCGCTTACTGAACGGTTGTTCTGTGTGACAGGTTTCTCTAGCTAGAGCGACTGGAATGGAAGCTCCAGGGTTCGAGCCCCGCGCAGGCCAATAGCACATACGATAGTTCTGCACGAGAGACTGTTTAGGAAGGTCGAAGTTCCTGTGAAACAGACTGTAACTGGATCATGGCGCAGTTGAAAGCCAGAAAATATGGCGTCCGCAGAAACTGGTGTTGGGTGTTATGCTATTTAGTAGTGTACCGCACAGGCTCTGTACTGGGGCTAGTACCGGGCTCTGTACTGGGGCCAGTGCCAGGCTCTGTACTGGGGCTAGTACCGGGCTCTGTACTGGGGCCAGTACCGGGCTCTGTACTGGGGCCAGTACCGGGCTCTGTACTGGGGCCAGTACCGGGCTCTGTACTGGGGCCAGTACCGGGCTCTGTACTGGGGCTAGTACCGGGCTCTGTACTGGGGCCAGTACCGGGCTCTGTACTGGGGCCAGTACCGGGCTCTGTACTGGGGCCAGTACCGGGCTCTGTACTGGGGCCAATACCGGGCTCTGTACTGGGGCCAATACCGGGCTCTGTACTGGGGCAAGTACCGGGCTCTGTACTGGGGCCAGTGCCTGGCTCTGTACTGGGGCCAGTGCCAGGCTCTGTACTGGGGCCAGTACCGGGCTCTGTACTGGGGCCAGTACCGGGCTCTGTACTGGGGCCAGTACCGGGCTCTGTACTGGGGCCAGTACCGGGCTCTGTACTGGGGCCAGTACCGGGCTCTGTACTGGGGCCAGTACCGGGCTCTGTACTGGGGCCAATACCGGGCTCTGTACTGGGGCAAGTACCGGGCTCTGTACTGGGGCCAGTGCCTGGCTCTGTACTGGGGCCAGTGCCAGGCTCTGTACTGGGGCCAGTGCCGGGCTCTGTACTGGGACCAGTACCGGGCTCTGTACTGGGGCCAGTACCGGGCTCTGTACTGGGGCCAGTACCGGGCTCTGTACTGGGGCCAGTACCGGGCTCTGTACTGGAGCCAGTACCGGGCTCTGTACTGGGGCCAGTACCGGGCTCTGTACTGGGGCCAGTACCGGGCTCTGTACTGGGGCCAGTACCGGGCTCTGTACTGGGGCCAGTACCGGGCTCTGTACTGGGGCCAGTACCGGGCTCTGTACTGGGGCCAGTACCGGGCTCTGTACTGGGGCCAGTACCGGGCTCTGTACTGGGGCCAGTACCGGGCTCTGTACTGGGGCCAGTACCGGGCTCTGTACTGGGGCCAGTACCGGGCTCTGTACTGGGGCCAGTGCCGGGCTCTGTACTGGGGCCAGTACCGGGCTCTGTACTGGGGCCAGTACCGGGCTCTGTACTGGGGCCAGTGCCGGGCTCTGTACTGGGGCCAGTGCCGGGCTCTGTACTGGGACCAGTACCGGGCTCTGTACTGGGGCCAGTACCGGGCTCTGTACTGGGGCCAGTGCCGGGCTCTGTACTGGGGCCAGTACCGGGCTCTGTACTGGGGCCAGTGCCGGGCTCTGTACTGGGGCCAGTGCCGGGCTCTGTACTGGGGCCAGTGCCGAGCTCTGTACTGGGGCCAGTGTTTTTCACGTCAACGACCACGATATACTGGAGTGACCAGTAATTTGTGCGTTCTCAGTCAACACCACGATAGGACGTTTAGGAGAGAGGGAGAGAGAGAGAGAGAGAGAGAGAGAGAGAGAGAGAGAGAGAGAGAGAGAGAGAGAGAGGCAGAGGAAGAGAGACAGAGAGAGACATAGAGAGAGACAGAGACAGAGAGAGAGAGTTAGAGACAGAGAGAGAGTGAGTTAGAGACAGAGACACGCGCAGATGAACTGCAGAGAGACTTGGCCTAGCGCTTGGGGGGGTGGGGGGGTGGGTGGGGGGGGGGACATGGCAGGTGTAACTTAAGGTTGCAATATGCAAATTCCTTTACCTGAGGGAAGGCAGAGATGCTGTACCACATTAGTAATACAGTCATGGGGCAGCTAAAATTGTGAGGGGGGAGATTAGGGATTAGTCATGGTTGGCAGCGACCGGAGGCTGCGTCAATATATATGTCGTACCTAGTAGCCAGAATGCACTTCTAGGCCTACTATTCAAGGCCCGATTTGCCTAATAAGCCAAGTTTTCCTGAATTAATATATTTTCTCTAATTTTTTTCTTATGAAATGATAAAGCTACCCATTTCATTATGTATGAGGTCAATTTTTATTTATTGGAGTTAAAATTAACATAGATATATGACCGAACCTAACCAACCCTACCTAACCTAACCTAACCTATCTTTATAGGTTAGGTTAGGTTAGGTAGCCGAAAAAGTTAGGTTAGGTTAGGTAGGTTTGGTAGCCGAAAAACAATTAATTCATGAAAACTTGGCTTATTAGGCAAATCGGGCCTTGCATAGTAGGCTCAGAAGTGCGTTCTGGCTACTAGGTACGACATATATATATATATATATATATATATATATATATATATATATATATATATATATATATATATATATATATATTATTATGAAATTAAGGAAGCAGGGGGGGGGGGGGGGGGGCTCGGATTTATTATAAAAGGCAATTCGCACGAATATCATCCTTCGGTTATATCCCCAGTACTGGTGATCAGGTCCCAGAGGAGGCCTGGTCGACGACCGGGCCGCGGGGACGCTGAGCCCCGGAAGCACCTCAAGGTAACCTCCCTCCTGGACTGTGTCTTTTCTGGAGCTTATTTCGCCAAAACCCACACCAAGCATTGTACTCGCCAGGCCCGGCCCGAGGCCAGGCTTGACTTCTGATTTGATGCGTCTATCAGACCGATGCTCGGAGGCCCTCTGGCCCACAACCTGGTTGGTCAGGCACTTCTTGCCGGATACGTTTTATTTGTAAAAAGTCCGATGTTGTGCCGGCAATATTTCTTACACTTTCTAGGAGGATATTGATAAACTGTGAACCTCTAATGTTCAGTGTTTTCTTGACGAGCTTATGGCACTTCTACTCTTTAACACTTTCGCACTCTAATGTGTTGTTATTACTCTGTAAATTTGGGGTCTGGTTCTCCAGTTTTTACCATGTATATGTTCTTTGATATCTTTCTCTCGTCTCCTTTCTAGTGAGTACATTTTGAGAGTTTTGAGACGGTCCCAATAACTTAGACGCTTTATCGTGTCTATGTATGCTGTGTATGTTCTGAATTTCTCTACTTCAGCAATCTCCCCCGCTCTGAAGGGGAACACTAGTGTCGAGCAGTACTCAAGACGGGACAACACAAGTGATTTGAACAGTGTGAGCATCTGTGAGGATCCCACTGTGATGGGATCCCTGAATTTGAAAGTTCTCTTAATCCATCCTATCATTTTTCTGGCCGACTTGCTTGGTTATGTTCCCTAAACGTCAGGTCGTCAGACATCATTATTCCCAGAGCCTTGACATGCTGCTTTCCAATTATGATTAGGTTTGATGAATTTACTCGCCAAGTCTTATGTTCTTTTGATTAACTCTTCGCCCATGTTCACCCAGCAGTAATTGGAGATCTGGTTGTAAAGTGACTGTTCGTATCCCATTGATTAGGATAAAGCTTTAGGATAAGCTGTGGGAAGGGATGGCACTAAATCTGCTAGCAAGAGTCATCTCCTGTACCCACCCGAGTAAAATAAAATCTGGTATGCAGATAAGCATGTAAATATAGATGTTACATGCTTTGGGCTCGAGATGAAGAGGATGAGTGAGCAAGTGTGTGAGTAGTTGTGGTGGGGGCCGAAGCCCTCCTTCACCCCAGTAACCAGTGGCATGATTGGATGTATTCCACTGTGCTTCTTTAGCTTCATTATACATGTGGGCCGAGTACTGGAGCTGCGCATCTCCAGTGCGCACCGAGGCATGACACCACTGCCAACAGTCGCCCAGCAACGCCACAAACGATGAGGATCAGAGACCGAGTGGGACAGTTTGTCAGTGGGTTGACTGACAGACTGACAGACTGACAGTCGGGCGGGTGAGGGACCGGCGCACCCCGTGCTTTGCTTACAAGAGTGACCCACTTACCATGTGCCTTGGCCACCTTCCCATCGGCTAACACGCTCGTAGTTTATCATTTATTCTTTTATCTGTGCCCGCCCTTTTTTGTATATAAAATAAATGAAACGAAATGAAGAGGGATGTGATATATCCGGCTTGTGGTGTTATGAATGATAGTGGACTTAATAAGAGTGGAAGCAGCCATGGGCTGGTGCGTGTGTAGGCAGGGGGAGGGTAGGGGGGTAGTTTGACATTAGTAGTCACTAGTAGTGAGCTGTTGGAGGCGGATGTGTGGCATGCGGTAGTGGTGAGCATGCCCGTCATGCAGGGTGCCCTGGCTGTTGTCACCCACATCACCACCACTACCCTGAAGGAGAGGAGATATGATGGCAACATACAAGATATTGAGGAGAATACACAAGGCGGACAAAGACATGATTCTTTAATTTAAGATAATTTAGGATTAAATGACATTTCGAAACTGGAAATGCAAAGGAAGCGAAGAAGTACAAGGGAACACCCGCACCCAAAGGGGCCTGGTAGCCTGGTGGATAGCGCGCAGGACTCGTAATTCTGTGGCGCGGGTTCGATTCCCGCACGAGGCAGAAACAAATGGGCAAAGTTTCTTTCATCCTGAATGCCCCTGTTACCTAGCAGTAAATAGGTACCTGGGAGTTAGTCAGCTGTCACGGGCTGCTTCCTGGGGGTGGAGGCCTGGTCGAGGACCGGGCCGCGGGACACTAAAGCCCCGAAATCATCTCAAGATAACCTCAAGATAACCCTGCACGAGAGGTCAACACGTGGAATGACCTGAAAGAAGTCTGTGGACCACTCCCTCCATCCACAACTTTAGGGGGTCACGTTCGGCAAAGAATTCGAACGTACGGGAAGGTTAATTGGAACACAACGGGTATAACAGTGCTGTAGTAGGCGGGGCATGAAGAGGTTGACGTCAGTTGTTGGTTGGCACTGTTAGGCAAGTGCTCTTAGGTACTGGTAATTGTTAACTAGCTCATTTACAAATGTGCAGGTGTTTGTGGATAAAGTTTGTGATTTGGTGAGCACAACCTCCACAGCCCTCTACCGTCTCCTACCAGTACCACCCACCAATACTACCACCTACTACTACCACCTACCACCACTTACCACCACTTACCACCCACTACCACTTACAACCCACTACCACTTGCCACCCACTACTACTGCTACCACCCACTACCACTCCTACCACCACCACCATCCAATCGCCCCCAGCACCACCACCCACCAAAACCCTAACCGCCACACACCAATCTCCCCCCCCCCCCCGCCCTCACCACCACCAACCAACCACCAGACCCCCTCCACCATCATCACCCACTAACCCCCATCTACCCCCCCCCCCTCCACCACCACCCACTAACCACCACCCACCAATTCACCCCCTCTCCACCACCACACCCACCAGACTTTTTTGTGAGTAAAGGAGGAGGAGAGGCATAGGTGAAGTGAAGTTTAGAAGTGGGAAATACAGTGAGAGGTATGAAAGCAGGCGGGCTGTCCGCCTTGCTGACACGATGTGTGGGTGTTGGCAGCTAAGCTGGCTCCCTTTTGTCAGGGAACTGACAAGTGGTCAGAAGTGACAAGAAATCCTGCCCTCACCTACCAACACAGTTTACCGTGCGCTCCCCAGCACCATACCAGGACACCTCTTGTATTAATGCATCACGCCACCTCTTTAAAAAAGAAAAAAAACTAACTAGTCGACATTATGTCATTTCCCCGAAAAAGCAGGTAAAGAGTATATTTAATGCCAACAACCTGACATCACTGTATTTGTGAAATGTCACAACAGGTGTGTGTGGGGGGGGGAGGGGGGGATGTGCCGAGTGACTGACTGGAGTAGGGGGAGGTGGGGGCGGGGGGTGGGGTAGGGCGCCCCGAGGAGGGGGGAGGAGAGAGGGGGGGGGTTACGAGGATTAAACTTTCTATACAGTTGAGTCTGGCACCAGGCTTGTGAGGGGCCAGAGTGTAGCGGTGAGGCGAGGAGGGCGGTGCCGGGCCGCTCCCACTCATGTGGGTTATATATATATATATATAGGCTGTGTCAGTGGCCTCACTCTCTGTTTTGGCTGATTTTTTTTTTTTAAGGAGGGAAAGGGAGGGGGGTAGTGTGAGGCGGAGGGTGTGCTCGCGCGTGCGCGCGCGCGCACACACACACACACACCTCTCCACAATAACGTTTTCTTGTGCAAGTGATTAATAATTTATCGGTGTTGTCCGGGAACGTTGCTTAGCTGCCCGCACCTCGGCACGCTTCATTGTTCAACGTTTTTCTTCGTGGCAACATCCACCACCACCGCTACTACTACTACTACTACTACTACTACTACTACTACTACTACTACTACTACGGTGTTACTTAGAGCCTTAGTGTGAATGTTTGACGTGACAGCCTATTGAACACTTGGCTGTAAGTGTTGTACCACGAAGTGGTCACATGCGGTGTCTCAAGGTGTGTACTTACCTAGGTGTGCTTGCGGGGATTGAGCTGTGACTCTTTGGTCCCGCCTCTCAACTGTCAATCAACTAATATACAGGTTCCTGAGCCTACTGGGCTCTATCATATCTACACTTAAAGCTGTGTATGGAGTCAGCCTCCACCACATCACTTCCTAATACATTCAATTTGTCATCTACTTTGACACTGAAAAAAATCTTTCTAACGTCTCTATGGCTCATTTGGGCACTCAATTTCTACCTGTGTCCCCTAGTGCGCGTGCTCCCTTGTGTTAAATAATCTGTGTTTATCTACCCTATCAATTCCTCTGAGAATCTTTTATGTGGTGATCATGTCCTCTCTAACTCTTCTGTCTGACAGTGACGTGAGGTTTAATTCCCGTAGTCTCTCCTTGTAGCTCATACCCATCAGTTCGGGTACTAGTCTGGTGGCAAACCTTTGAACCTTTTCCAGTTTAGTCTTATGCCTGACTGGATATGGACGCCATGCTGGAGCCGCATACTCCAGGATTGGTCTGACATATGTGGTATGCAAAGTTCTAAAAGATTCCTTACACAAGTTTCTAAAGGCCGTTCTTATGTTAGCCAACCTGGCATATACCGCTGATGTTATCCTCTTGATATGGGCTTCAGGAGACAGGTCTGGTGTGATATCAACCCCCAGGTCTTTCTCTCTCTCTGACTCTTGAAGTATTTCATCTCTCAAATGATACCTTGTATCTGGTCTCCTGCTCCCTACACCTATCTTCATTAAATTACATTTGCTTGGGTTAAACTGTAACAACCATTTGTTCGAGCATTCCTTTAGTTTGTCCAGGTCTTCTTGAAGCCTTAAGCTGTCATCCTCTGTCTTAATCCTTCTCATAATTTTGGCGTCGTCAGCAAACATTGAGAGGAATGAGTCTATACCCTCGGAGAGATCATTTACGTATATCAGAAACAGGATAGGTCCGAGTACAGAGCCCTGTGGGACTCCACTGGTGACTTCACGCCAATAAGGGGTTTCAACCCTCATTGTAACTCTCTGCTTCCTATTGCTTAGGTACTCCCTTATCCACTGGAGCGCCCTGCCAGTTACTCCTGCCTGTCTCTCCAGCTTATGTACCAGCCTCTTATGGGGCTGATACATGTGAGACCTTTTGTGTGTGTGTGTCTGTAGTGAAGGGGTGAGGGAGGGCACCCCTTAAGAAGCTGGACCTTGAGGTGTCTGTGTGGGGGGGGGGGCACTAACGAAGCTATACCTCAAGATGGGTGTGGGGGGGGGGGCACTAACGAAGCTAGACCTCAAGATGTGTGGGGGGGGGGCACTAACGAAGCTAGACCTTAAGATGTGTGTGGGGGGCACTAACGAAGCTAGACCTCAAGATGGATGTGTGTGGGGGGCACTAACGAAGCTAGACCTCAAGATGTGTGGGGGGGGGCACTAACGAAGCTAGACCTCAAGATGTGTGGGGGGGGCACTAACGAAGCTAGACCTTAAGATGTGTGTGGGGGGCACTAACGAAGCTAGACCTCAAGATGGATGTGTGTGGGGGGCACTAACGAAGCTAGACCTCAAGATGGATGTGTGTGGGGGGCACTAACGAAGCTAGACCTCAAGATGTGTGGGGGGGGGCACTAACGAAGCTAGACTTCAAGTTGTGTGTGGGGGGGCACTAACGAAGCTAGACCTCAAGGTGTGTGTGTGGGGGGGGGGCACTAACGAAGCTAGACCTCAAGGTGTGTGTGTGGGGGGGGGGCACTAACGAAGCTAGACCTCAAGGTGTGTGTGTGTGGGGGGGGGCACTAACGAAGCTAGACCTCAAGGTGTGTGTGTGGGGGGGGCACTAACGAAGCTAGACCTCAAGATGGATGTGTGAGGGGGGCACTAACGAAGCTAGACCTCAAGATGTGTGTGTGGGGGGCACTAACGAAGCTAGACCTCAAGATGTGTGTGTGGGGGGGGCACTAACGAAGCTATACCTCAAGATGTGTGTGGGGGGGGGCACTAACGAAGCTAGACTACGAGGTGTCTGGGGGGGGGGGGGCATCAGCCAAGTGTGTGTTTACCTTAGTGTTCTTAACTCGGAGAGCTTATTTCTCATATATTCAGTTTGGTTAAAGTCAACACCTGTGAAGTATTGAGCTCACCGTCGCGATGTTGGACTGAAACCAGGATGTCTCAACCATCCAAAACTATATATATTGTAAGGAGTTCAGTACAACTGTAATTTAATGAACCTTCCCACCTACACCCACATAATGGGTTGGGAAAGGAATCAGATTACTTGGGTGTGTGATATTCTTCCGAAAAGGTGGTTTGTTTTCGAAATTGGGATTCTTGGTGGCTTCAATGGATTGGGGTTCGTGCTGGGGCTCCGGGACTAGCTATTGGGATTCTTGAAGGTTTTCAGGACAGAATATTAGTAGTTTTGTTGTGTTCCAAAACAGATTACTGGGATTCGCGGTGGGCTTCAGGACCTGATATTGGGATACGGTAAATAAAAGTGTTTGTTCTTACCATTCGTGGCCATAACCTTCATTCATTAGTTGCATGATAATGTCGAATCTGAATACAGGTTGTGACGCTCACAGTACCGCCGTGATGGGCTTTCCAACAGCGGAGGCGACTTGAATGGTGCTGTGGGAAGCGTTTGTGAAGTGTAGTGTACCACGTGCTTACTGCCTCGTGTGTTAATCATATCAACTGTTCTTGAGTTGTGAAGGGCAGCGACTTCACACAGTGTGTCGTGTGTAAGGTCATACGACCAGCGACACTTTTAGTATGCAACATTGCACTCTCCTACGCGTTGGCTTGTGTGAATTGTTGGCGTGGTGGCCATAGCGTGTGGCCACATCTGCTCTCTTTTTCGGCCCAGGTTGCATTTGTGGCCACGGCTCGACCGGCAGTGTCACAGGTGGGTGGCTCCTGGCCCCGACTTGCGGCTGGCCGAGAGAGGCTGGCCGACTGGACGAGGCGGAGACTAAGAAACGTGTAAACCATTGTGTGTCCAGGAGAGTGTACAAAGGCAACTGCCCATGTTGTGCGCCCCGGGCGAGGAGGATGAGTCTGTGTGTTGCGTAATGCAGAAGTGGTTTAAGAGTCGCGGTGGCGGGGAGGGCGGCAGTGGACGTGCACCGCCCATGGGTCTCAGTAACTCCGGCAAGGGACGCGCGTCCCTGCGCGACACCCAGGCAGCCCTAGCCACCGCCCTAGAGTCCCTCGCTGTCAAAGACGGTGCCATCAAGCGCCTGGAGGAGGAACTACGGGAGAAGGAGGCAACCATCGCCACCCTCAACACCCAGCTTGACAAACTGCGGTCAGTGTTGCCACCGCTGACAGGCCAGCGTCCGCACTCTCTACACGGCCGCATCTCCCTGCGCTCCCTCACCTGCCGCAACAACAACAGCGAGCACCACAACCGCAACAGCCTCCAGAATGACCGCTACTACACGCCGCCGTCCTCCTCCAACCTCAGTATTATCGAGGGCGTGAGTGAGGGCGCCGAGGCCAGGGTCAAGAGGACCGCCATCTCCGCCGAGCCCGCAGCCCAGGACTTCGAAGAGTGCTACGACCCGCACTACGCCCCCGTTGTCGTCCCCAAAAGTCAGAAGTAAGTGTTGACATTATCTGTTTGTGCATATTTCCTGTCCCTTCTCTTCTCTCCCCCTCCCACTCCCCCCGTGTTTGTGCCTCCTTGTTTACCTGTAGCATGTTTCGAGTGTTCTTCAACTTGCCCAACCTGTGACACTACGCTTTTGTGAGGTTTAAACGGTGATAATTTGATCGATAAGGCTGTTTCTTAAAGCGGCCAGCAGGCCCACGTGACTATTACATCCCAACTGACCCGGAAATCCCTGTATTAATTTACCTCTAGAAAATTATTTGATGTTCCAGCTATATTGTTTATTTGGTGGGTGAGGGGATGAAGAACTGTGAACCTCTGATGTTCAGACAGTGTTCTCTGATTGTGCCTATGACACCTCTACTCCTCACTGGTTCTATTCTGCATTTACTTCCCGTGTCTTTCGCCCCAGTGTGTTGTTGTTTTGTTCAAATATATTCCCTAAACTTTGAGTACTTAACCTTGTATAGTATATTGTAATACCTCGATCCTCTCCTCTCCTTTCAAGAGTGCATTTTGAGAAATTAGAGACGGTCCCAGTAGTTTAGGTACTCTACTTGTGCCGTATATATTAGCTGAACTTTTATTTCCGTGCGTGTGTGTGTGTCCGTCCGTCCGTCCGTCCGTCCGTCCGTCCGTCCGTCCGTCCGTCCTTCCTTCCGTCCTTCCTTCCTTCCTTCCTTCCTTCCTTCCTTCCTTCCTTCCTTCCTTCCTTCCTTCCTTTCCGTGTGCAGTAGTTATTCACACATTTCCTCTGTTGCCATAGTTCTTCACATTCCCCAAAGTTATTCATTTGTCAAGATTCTCTTGTCTTAAGCACCTTCCCTATTAACGCTGAAAAATCGTTCTGCAGGCTGCGCCCTTGTTCTGCAGGCTGTGCCCTTGTTCTGCAGGCTGTGCCCTTGTTCTGCAGGCTGCGCCCTTGTTCTGCAGGCTGTGCCCTTGTTCTGCAGGCTGCGCCCTTGTTCTGCAGGCTGCGCCCTTGTTCTGCAGGCTGTGCCCTTGTTCTGCAGGCTGCGCCCTTGTTCTGCAGGCTGCGCCCTTGTTCTGCAGGCTGTGCCCTTGTTCTGCAGGCTGTGCCCTTGTTCTGCAGGCTGCGCCCTTGTTCTGCAGGCTGTGCCCTTGTTCTGCAGGCTGCGCCCTTGTTCTGCAGGCTGCGCCCTTGTTCTGCAGGCTGTGCCCTTGTTCTGCAGGCTGTGCCCTTGTTCTGCAGGCTGTGCCCTTGTTCTGCAGGCTGCGCCCTTGTTCTGCAGGCTGTGCCCTTGTTCTGCAGGCTGCGCCCTTGTTCTGCAGGCTGTGCCCTTGTTCTGCAGGCTGTGCCCTTGTTCTGCAGGCTGCGCCCTTGTTCTGCAGGCTGTGCCCTTGTTCTGCAGGCTGCGCCCTTGTTCTGCAGGCTGTGCCCTTGTTCTGCAGGCTGTGCCCTTGTTCTGCAGGCTGTGCCCTTGTTCTGCAGGCTGCGCCCTTGTTCTGCAGGCTGTGCCCTTGTTCTGCAGGCTGCGCCCTTGTTCTGCAGGCTGTGCCCTTGTTCTGCAGGCTGTGCCCTTGTTCTGCAGGCTGCGCCCTTGTTCTGCAGGCTGCGCCCTTGTTCTGCAGGCTGTGCCCTTGTTCTGCAGGCTGCGCCCTTGTTCTGCAGGCTGTGCCCTTGTTCTGCAGGCTGCGCCCTTGTTCTGCAGGCTGCGCCCTTGTTCTGCAGGCTGTGCCCTTGTTCTGCAGGCTGCGCCCTTGTTCTGCAGGCTGTGCCCTTGTTCTGCAGGCTGCGCCCTTGTTCTGCAGGCTGCGCCCTTGTTCTGCAGGCTGTGCCCTTGTTCTGCAGGCTGTGCCCTTGTTCTGCAGGCTGTGCCCTTGTTCTGCAGGCTGCGCCCTTGTTCTGCAGGCTGTGCCCTTGTTCTGCAGGCTGCGCCCTTGTTCTGCAGGCTGTGCCCTTGTTCTGCAGGCTGCGCCCTTGTTCTGCAGGCTGTGCCCTTGTTCTGCAGGCTGTGCCCTTGTTCTGCAGGCTGTGCCCTTGTTCTGCAGGCTGTGCCCTTGTTCTGCAGGCTGCGCCCTTGTTCTGCAGGCTGTGCCCTTGTTCTGCAGGCTGCGCCCTTGTTCTGCAGGCTGTGCCCTTGTTCTGCAGGCTGCGCCCTTGTTCTGCAGGCTGTACCCTTGTTCTGCAGGCTGTGCCCTTGTTCTGCAGGCTGTGCCCTTGTTCTGCAGGCTGTGCCCTTGTTCTGCAGGCTGTGCCCTTGTTCTGCAGGCTGTGCCCTTGTTCTGCAGGCTGTGCCCTTGTTCTGCAGGCTGCGCCCTTGTTCTGCAGGCTGTGCCCTTGTTCTGCAGGCTGTGCCCTTGTTCTGCAGGCTGCGCCCTTGTTCTGCAGGCTGTGCCCTTGTTCTGCAGGCTGTGCCCTTGTTCTGCAGGCTGCGCCCTTGTTCTGCAGGCTGTGCCCTTGTTCTGCAGGCTGTGCCCTTGTTCTGCAGGCTGTGCCCTTGTTCTGCAGGCTGTGCCCTTGTTCTGCAGGCTGTGCCCTTGTTCTGCAGGCTGCGCCCTTGTTCTGCAGGCTGTGCCCTTGTTCTGCAGGCTGTGCCCTTGTTCTGCAGGCTGTGCCCTTGTTCTGCAGGCTGTGCCCTTGTTCTGCAGGCTGCGCCCTTGTTCTGCAGGCTGTACCCTTGTTCTGCAGGCTGTGCCCTTGTTCTGCAGGCTGTGCCCTTGTTCTGCAGGCTGTGCCCTTGTTCTGCAGGCTGTGCCCTTGTTCTGCAGGCTGCGCCCTTGTTCTGCAGGCTGCGCCCTTGTTCTGCAGGCTGTGCCCTTGTTCTGCAGGCTGCGCCCTTGTTCTGCAGGCTGCGCCCTTGTTCTGCAGGCTGCGCCCTTGTTCTGCAGGCTGTGCCCTTGTTCTGCAGGCTGCGCCCTTGTTCTGCAGGCTGTGCCCTTGTTCTGCAGGCTGTACCCTTGTTCTGCAGGCTGTGCCCTTGTTCTGCAGGCTGCGCCCTTGTTCTGCAGGCTGTGCCCTTGTTCTGCAGGCTGTGCCCTTGTTCTGCAGGCTGCGCCCTTGTTCTGCAGGCTGCGCCCTTGTTCTGCAGGCTGCGCCCTTGTTCTGCAGGCTGTGCCCTTGTTCTGCAGGCTGTACCCTTGTTCTGCAGGCTGTACCCTTGTTCTTTGGGGTTGCTCTATATTTTAAAAGTTGTTTTTCTAGTTTGCGAGGTTGTTATATCAAGGTAAAACCTCGATATAATAATATCGAAGTTTTACCTTACTATCAAAGTTGTTCCCTTCTCCAGAGCGTGATACCTGCTTGATACCCCTTGAAGCTTGATACCCCTTGAAGCTTGATACCCCTTGAAGCTTGATACCCCTTGAAGCTTGATACCCCTTGAAGCTTGATACCCCTTGAAGCTTGATACCCCTTGAAGCTTGATACCCCTTGAAGATTGATACCCCTTGAAGCTTGATACCCCTTGAAGCTTGATACCCCTTGAAGCTTGATACCCCTTGAAGCTTGATACCCCTTGAAGATTGATACCCCTTGAAGCTTGATACCCCTTGAAGATTGATACCCCTTGAAGCTTGATACCCCTTGAAGCTTGATACCCCTTGAAGCTTGATACCCCTTGAAGCTTGATACCCCTTGAAGCTTGATACCCCTTGAAGCTTGATACCCCTTGAAGCTTGATACCCCTTGAAGATTGATACCCCTTGAAGCTTGATACCCCTTGAAGCTTGATACCCCTTGAAGCTTGATACCCCTTGAAGCTTGATACCCCTTGAAGCTTGATACCCCTTGAAGCTTGATACCCCTTGAAGCTTGATACCTTGTTCTCCAAGCAGTTCATTTGTTCTCCAGGCCATCCATTGTGTGGCAGGCTGTTTCTTCTGTGTTCGAATTTTTTCTTCCCCGCCGGCATGTTCACCTGTTCATGACGAAACAACTGTTCACCTGTTCTCCAGGTGTTTCGTCAAGTTCTTCTCTTAATCTGGGTTGCGCCCAGAAGACGCTAATAACAGCTTCAGGGAACACAAGTATATCCCAATAACGAGCCATTAACGTCGCTGGTAACGGTGAGTTACGGCAGAAAGAACACCGTAGAACATGGAGAACTTTTGTTGAAAAGCTGTTGTTGTTTTGGAGGTCGCTGCTCCTGTTTTTAGTTGCACATGGGTTGTATCTATCTATATCTATCTATCTATCTATCTACCTCTGTGTGCGTTAATTTTACCTGCAGTTGGTTTCCAGGGTTGTAATGCTCTCCAAACCTACTCTGGGCCCAGGCCTTTTTTTGGGGGGTGAAAATTTTGATCTGTGGTGTTGCATTCAGCGGGGGTCCGACCACAGTTACTGCAACGCGGCTGGCCCGGCGCTGTCGGCAAAAACTGCATCTAAGAAAGGATCATCAGATACAGCGTATTAGGCTTAATATATTCTCCGGTGCTTTTTTTTCTCACTGTAATAAGAATTTGTTAAGATCAAAATCACAATGAACTTTGCTAGCTGTGTTTCACCTGTTGGCCGACCATCTGTTACAGGTGTGTTGAGATTGCTGTCGTATTAATTCGCGTGAAACGTTATTGACTAAATTTTGAAGAAAGTTCCCATACATATTTATGAAGTCTTAATTGTTATAAATGGTTTTGCTGAAGGGAGGTATAATCCATCTATTATATACGTCATATGCGTCTATATGTATACTGATGCAACTCCAAAAAATATATCTGATCAATCGGGCTGTGACTCGTACGTCTTGCCTGGATCTTACCTAGAGAGGGTCTCGGGAGTTTTTCTACTCCCCAAGCGCGGCCTGAGGCCAGGCTACTCTTGTGGTAACTTGGTCCAACAGGCTGTTGCTTGCAGCTGCCTGCAGCTGCCTGCAGCTGCCTGCAGGCCAACATATACATTACAGCCTGGTTGGTCCGGTATTTCTTGCAAGAACTTGGAAATAAAATAAGTCAACCAAATAAAATAGTCCAAGCGCAGTTAAAAGCTCTGCACCTCAGCATACAGTCCTTGCACCACTGCCTTTCCTTACACATATCAGATATAGACAAAAATACAAGTCACAGCTTCGTATCATTCTTTGCAGATGACACAAAAATCAGCATGAAAATTACCTCTGCTGAAGACATTGAAAAACTACAAGCAGATATTAATAAGAAAGTTTTAGACTGGACAGTAGAAAATAACATGATGTTGGACAGTGATAAATTTCAGGTACCTAAGTACGGTAAAAATGGGGACCTTAAACAAAATACCGGAAACAAAACACAATCAAATCTGCCCCATAGTAGGAATAGACTGATGACCTAACGTTTAGGGAGCATAACCAAGCAAATAGTGCATCAACCAGGAAAATGATAGGATGGATTACGAGAGCTTTCAAATCCAGGGATCGGCCTGCAGAACGATCCAGGGATTACTCACAAAGGTTGTACATTCAAATCACTTGTACTGTCCCGTTTTGAGTACTGCTCGATACTCACTTCAACAGGGGAGAGTAGTGCTGAAATAAAGGGAATACAGAGAACATATTCAGCATACATAATACTTTTCAAGACGCTAGTCCTCTCTAGAGTGAAATACTATTGAACAATGACAGCCTCTTTCAATTGGTGGAGAAAAGAGCATGCAGAGATCCTTTACTGCTAGAATCCACTCGGTAAAATATCTGAACTATTGGGACCGACTAAAATGCCTAAATCTGTATTCTCTTGAGCGCAGGCGGGAGAGATACATAATAATTTGCATGTGGAAAACATTAGAGGGGCTGGTCCCAAACCTGCACACAGAAATAACATCACATGAGACCAGAAGGCATGGCAGGATGTGCAGAATGCCCCCGTTGAAGAGCAGAGGTGCAACAGGTACTCTGAGAGAGAACTCTATCAACATCAGAGGCCCGAGACTGTTCAACACGCTTCCACTACACATAAGGGGCATAACTGGCCGACCCCTCAGTGTTCAAGAGAGAACTGGATAAGCACCTCCAAAGGATACCTGATCAACCAGGCTGTGACTCATAGGTCACGCTGCGAGCAGCCGCGTCTAACAGCCTGGTTGATCAGTCCAGCAACCAGGAGGCCTGGTCGACGACCGGGCCGCGGAGACGCTAAGCCCCGAAATCATCGCAAGGTAAGATACATTGACGCGATAAAACACCTAAATTATTGGGATCTTTTCAAAGCTCTCCAAATCTACTCCTTAGAAAGGAGATGAGAGATATATCAAATACCAAACACATGGAAAATACTGGAGGGGCAGGTCCCAAATCTTTACAGTAAAATAACATACTTTAGTGAATGATATGTAAGAAAATGCAGAATAGAACCAGTGAAGAGCAAGGGTGCCATAGGCACAATCAGAGAACACTATAAACATCAGAGGTCCACGGTTGTTCAACATCCTCCCAGCGAGCATAAAAAATATTGCCGGAACAACCGTGGACATCTTCAGGGGGAAAACACTATATTGTTTTCTTCAAGGAGTGCTGGACCAACCGGGCTGTGGTGGGTATGTGAGCCTGCGGGCCGCTCCAAGCAACAGCCTGGTGGACCAAGCTCTCACAAATCAAGCCTAGCCTTAGGCCGGGCTTGAGGAGTAGAACAACTCCCAGAACCCTCTCCAGGTACAACTTGTTTAATTGGTTCTTGAAGAAGTCCACATTTTTTTCCGGCAATATTTCTTATGCTTGCTGGGAGGGTATTGAATAGTTGTGGACCTCTGATGTTCAGACACTGCTCTCTGTGCCTATGGCACCACTACTCCTCACTGGTTCTATTCTGCATTTCCTCCCAAATCTTTCGCTCCACGGTGTTATCATTCTATTGTGCAAATTTGGGACCTGGCCCTCCAGCATCTCCCATGAATGCCTCTCTCGTCTCATTTCCAGAGAGTACATCTTGAGAGCTTTGAGACGGTCCCAGTAATTTAGGTGCTTTATCGTGTCTATGCGTGCCGTATATGTTCTTTGTATTCCTTCTATTTCAGCCCTCTCACCTGCTCTGAAGTGGGAAGCGAGTACCCAACAGTACCCAATCTAGACGGGACAGTACCAGTGATTTAAACAGTATTAGCTTTGCTGTGGGTCTCTGCATTTGAACGGTGTAATAATCCATCCTATTATTTTCATGACCGCCGCAGTATGTGCTCGGTTATGTTCATTAAAAGTCAGACATCATAATTCCCAGATATTTTACATGTTGCTTTCCTTATATGATTAAGTGTGACTGCGTCTTGTACCCTGTGTTCCGTTGAAGTTCCTCTTTTTCACCATAACTATCTGGAAATCATCATTGTTATTCATGTTATTCATGTCATGTTATTCATGTTATTCATGTCATATTCATGTTATTCATGTTATTCATAACATAACATCATGTTATTTTCGGTTGCTCATTCAAAGACTTTATTAATATCTGCTTGTAGTTTTTCAATGTCTTCAGCAGAGGAAATTTTCATGCAGATTTTAAGATCAAGACTTGATCTTACTTGACTGTCCGTTACTGTTTGCATTCTGTTGGACAGAAAATTGAAAATCCAACGGCCCACATTGCCCGTTATTCATATTGATCTCATTTTTATGGGCTGTCACTCCATAGTCACACTTATCAAATGCCTTTGCACAATTTGTGTATTCAACATCTGCATTTGTTTTTTCTTACTACGTTTGTGATTTTGTCAGTAGTTGCAAAAGTCAGGATTTTTCCGCTCTTAATCCGTGTTGACCTGGGTTGTGAAGTTCATTGTTTTCCATAAAACTGGAGATTTGATTCCTAATCATTCTTTTAAAAACTTACAGACCAGTTGCACTAACATTACAGAAAATGATTTTTTGCCAAAGCTTTACTACTTCCCTTGTGCATAGGAGCTATATCTGCTGATTTAAGTGCTGCTGGCATCTCCCCTGTATCCAGGTTCTTTCTCTATATTACACTGAGCGCTCGCGCTACCGGCATTTTAAATTTATTTATGAATATTGAATTCCACGAGTCCAGACCAGGGGTGGAGTTCATGGGCATGTTGTCAGTTTATCGTAAAGAAGCTGTCTGGATCTTCCACTTTCATGTTGTCTATTGTGGGTGCTACACATAGCCTCTTAGTATTAAACTAATTTTTTTGTCGTCCTCTGTGTACGAACCTTCAGTTGTAAGTTAACGTCCAATACTGTTGGAGTTTTTTTTATTTTGATTTGTCATATGTGAAAAAAATATTTTGAATTGTTCTTAATCTCTTGTATAGCTTTATGTTCCAATTACATTTCCTCAGCCTCGTATGATCGCTTCAGCGTCCGCTCTATTTCTTCGATCTCCCTGTTTAGATTTATTTTCCTTGCTTGTGATAGTCGTATCTGTTTAATTATTTCCGTGATTTTTTCATCTTCCTGTACAGTCGTCTGCGTTCTCTTTCTTGAGTGGTCCACTTTCTGGCCCCTCCTCACAGGCACGTGCTTCAAGTAGGTCTTGTATGCTTCAGCTGTCAGTTGGGCTATTCCCCGTGTGGAAAACCCTTCTCGCTTTTTGTTTCTCTTTGGCCTACTACCGTTATTAATGTTAGTTTGCATTTTAATGAGCTTGTAGTCTGAATATGTAGTAGCTGAGATTGTAATGTCATCGATTAGCTCATCATTGTTTGTAAATATCAGGTACAGCGTGTTTTCGTTCCTAGTTGGTTCTGTAATCTGCTGACTGAGCGAGAATTTGTCACAGAATCTCAGTAGTTCTCTTACATGTGGTTAATTATTTCCATGTTGATTTCCTGCTATAATGTTATTGTTTACTATTCTCCATTTTAAACTGGGTAGATTGAAGTCTCCAAGGAAGATAATATCTGGTAATGGGTTTGCTAGGTTATCAAGCACCGTTTCTTGGTTTGTATTCTATTTTGCGTATCTATGTGAATTCTTCAACTGTTTCATCTGGCGGTTTGTATATTATAATAATAATAATTTAGATTTAGATTTTCTACCTTAATTCCAAGTACCCCTACCACCTCATTGGTCGAATTCAGGAGCTCTGGGCATGCCAGTTCCTCTTTAATATACAGACCTCCTCTTGACCTAATTACTGTCACATCTATATAGATTATAATTTGAGATCCAGATTTCCCTATTCATGTAATCTTAAGTGTGGGTGTCTGTAAAGGCACCAAATATTAAGTTCGATTTTATTAGAAGGCCATTTATGAACTTTATTTCTTGATTTTAACTTTAGGCCTTTAGGCTTTATGAATGATTTCCCCATACTGCGTGCACTTCTGGCGGTCTTTGGTAGTTCTCCCTCCTCTCTCCACCCTGATCCAGGGTGTGCAGTTTTGGGAGTGGTACGGGTGCTGTGTGGTGTAGTACCGCCTTACTTTACCTTGAGGTTACCTTGAGGAGCTTCCGGGGCTTAGCGTCCCCGCGGCCCGGTCGTCGACCAGGCCTCCTGGTTGCTGGACTGATCAACCAGGCTGTTGGACGCAGCTGCTCGCAGCCTGACGTATGAGTCACAGCCTGGTTGATCAGGTATCCTTTGGAGGTGCTTATCCAGTTCTCTCTTGAACACTGTGAGGGGTCGGCCAGTTATGCCCCTTATGTGTAGCGGAAGCGTGTTGAACAGTCTCGGGCCTCTGATGTTGATAGAGTTCTCAGAGTACCTGTTGCACCTCTGCTTTTCAACGGGGGTATTCTGCACATCCTGCCATGTCTTCTGGTCTCATGCCTTACCGCAAGGTAAGGCAGTACCTGTGTGCTTGATGATGACCTGTGTTCCAGTCTTGTGGATATCTCCCTCCCCCTCTGTATTCCTGCAGTGATTCTACCTGTCTGTTCCCCTTTCGTATATGTTCTACTCTGTTTCTGCCTGCCTCTGAAACAAATTCAGTAATATCATATTGGTCTTCCCGTCTATAACACTGTGTACCTCTCACGTGGAATTCCGGGCGCTGAAAATGGTAACATTTTTGTTCATTATAAGTTGTAACATTTCACTGTTGAGCGTTGTGTTGCCTCCAGGTCACTCACTGACCAAGTGCCAGCCTCTTGATTTTTATAACATTTTAACGCATCGACTTTCAATTGCTGCGAGGATTTATTTTTCATTTTTTTTTTTACTTTTCGGTTTCCAATATTACGTAACTGACACAAATTATAATATTTAGTTTGACATCTGTGTACTACAATAAAAATTCACAGGAGTATATTCACCGAGGGCGTCTGTCTGTATTCAGGTCAAACATCACGGCCGCTCTGCCAACTTCTCAGTGTTGCCCTCTCACGGGCACTATATTATACATTTCCTAACTTCCCCGTAGCAATTTTCCTTCACTTTCAAGCATTTTTTTTATATCGTGTTAAACGTTACACTTCACTGTATCACTGCTCGTTATAGTCTAAATATATCGAGATATACATGTGTATACTTGGGTCTCGTGGGACTTTTCTCCCACACGGTTTGGTGGGAGAACATTCTATATATATTATTAACTCAAAGTTTGAATGTTAATCCTTGTGTTTTACTTTCCTAAGTGTGGTTATATATTTCGTAACATCTCTGACCAGTGTTGCGTCCCTGTCGCCCTGACAAAATCTCAGAATATTTAGGGTTTATTGTAGATTAAGTCAGGTTGCAAGCCGCTACGTCTACAAGCAGCCTAGTCACATCTTCAGAGCTATCAGCAATTAAACAAGCCGGTATAAACATTCACTGTTCGTGATCACTGTTGTTCATGATTGTGTAGATTGTGTTCACTGTGAACCGTGGAACTTATTGGATGTGTAAACTATGAACCCTGACGGCTGAGTATACCATGAACCTAATAGTTTTGTAAACCGAGGACCTAATGGTTCAGCAAACCGTGAAATTAATGTCTATGTAAACTTTATCGCTCCTGAAGGGAGGGATAAAGTTTACATATACATTAATTTCACGGTTTGCTGAACCATTAGTCCTCGGTTTACAAAGCTATTAGGTTCATGGTACTCTCAGCCGTCAGGGTTCATAGTTTACACATCCAATAAGTTCCACGGTTCACAGTGAACACAAAATCTACACAATCATCATGAACAACAGTGATCACGAACAGTGATTGTTTGATCTTGAGGTGGTTCCAAAGATTAATGATCCCGCGGCTCTGACCAGGCTTCCTGGTTGAAGGTCTAATTAACCAGGCTGTTAGACTGGTGCTTGCAGCCTGACGTATGTTAGCTATCAGTTTATTAATTAATTAATTTTATATTTATATATATACAAGAGTTCTTACATTCTTGTACAGCCACTAGCACGTATAGCGTCTCGGGCAAGTCCTTAATCTTTAATTTTCCCCGGAATACGACCTGCCAAATAATTTAACAGCCAGGTACCCATTCACTGCTGGGTGAACAGGGGATTGGCGTCCGGTCAATCCTCCCCGGTCAGGGTATATGAACCCAGGCCAAAGCCCTCGCAATGCCCCGGGCGAGTGTGTTACCACTGCGCCACGGGGGAATATAAATGTCTTGGTTGATATGGTATCCTTTGGAGGTGTTTATCAATTTCATATTTCGTATTTATATGAAATTCATATAAATATGAAAATTCGTATTTGAATATGAAAATTCATATTTGAATATGAAAATTCATATTTGAATATGAAAATTCATATTTGAATATGAAATTCATATTTCACTATGAAAATTTACATTTGATTATGAAATTCATATTTCATTTTCGTATTTAGGTGTTTATCAAGTTCTCTTTTGAACGCAGTGAAAGGTCGGCTTGTTATGCCCCTTAGTGTAGAAGAGAATGATTGTTGAAACGTCTTAGGCTTTTATTATTTATAGAATTATAAATTTTCTTTTCAATGAGGCGATTTTGCACCTTGTCACGCCCTCTGGTTCAGTAAAAGACTATGACCTTACGCCGATTTGAAAGGAGTCTTTGTACCATTTTTTAAGTGTAAATTGTTATGTATTTCTCCACTGCGCTCCAGAGATTACAGTTTAAAAATTGTTAAGCGGTCTCAGTAATATAGATTTTTTTTTTGTATTGAATAGATTCGAGCAATAATAGATCTCCGTACTTTCTTCAAGTCAGCAACTTCACGAGCTATGAATGGGGTTGTTTCTGTGTAACAGTAGTCCACGCATCAGAGCGTCCGAAAAAGTACCATGATTGGTTTGGCATCAATTGTTTTCCAATCGACCATTTTTTTTTTGTTATTGCGACAGCTTTTGTTATTGCAATTTTTTTTAAATTAAGGTGTTGATTTTTATTGTTCCCGCTGGAGGCGGCTCGTTTATTGTGCACCCCATACTCATATTGAGTATGTAGCTTAGCCTAGCATTTTAAAAGCACTACAATCACCTTCTGTGGTTGATTGTTCAATAAATCCCTGTTTAACAAATCTCTAACCCAGTCCATGGAGGACAGTAGAAAATGTATATATGCAGGTTAGCATTGGTAATGTGTGGCCACGTCTGTGGTAGAAAATAATAATAATAAAAAAATCGTCATATGAGCGGTAGCGCAAAAAGCATTACAGAGGGCACAAAAGGTCTTTATCACACCTCAACTTAGATTATTACATAAACAATTTCATCTATCCTTCACACCTTAAAATTGCAATGTTTGTTAGTTACAGAGAATGTTCTATTTCGAGAGCAATATATATTTAAAGTAAATCATTATACATTAATGGTAGGTCTTATCACTAATACATCATTATTTGAGCAAAGGAGATATTAGTCGTTAGGGAGAGCTGCTGTTATTAATAGTTCATTATTCCCAGGTGTTTTCTTTTAATTTGTCTTTGTGTAGCGTGATTTCTCGGTGTTTTATGTAGGTCTAGCTTTTTTTTTTTACAATAACGCAGGAGCGTTATTGTAATTTTTTTAACAATAATGCAAAAAGTATGGAATTTTTATCCATTTCTAGTCAAAATATCCCCCCCCCCCACCCTCAACTTGCTAATAATATTCTTAGACATCTAACACACACTCTCAGCCTCACCTTCAGGGGTCGTAGACGGGGGAACGTTCTGTCGTATATTTAACCTGGGGCGCCTCCCCCCCCCCCTCACCAACCTGTCAAAATATTCTTACCTTGCTTGTTAATTCTCCTTGTGTGGTGACCTTCGCTGGGTACCTGCCGCCGCCTTCGCGTTCATCTCTTCTAACGCGGAGAGTTGGCCGCGTCTTCTAATTTTAGGTGCGGAGTGTGTGCGAGAGGCAGGATTCAATATTTTTTTTTTTTTTCAATTTCAATTATTATGCAATCCCATACCCATCCCGGGGGCGGTGGTGGAAAGGGTTACAAAAGGTACATAATGGGTTCAGGAATTGAACTCCACTGATCATTTAACTAAGCAAGTGACAACCTTTTGAAGTTAGTTACATAATTGTTAATGTTATACACCTGTGTGTGTAATATATATATATATATATATATATATATATATATATATATATATATATATATAATATATATATTATATATATATATATATATATATATATATATATATATATATATATATATATATATATATTGGTGTACACTGGCAGCAGGTTTTCTTTCAAACATGTTTCATTGAATATGACCGCATATTCTGTATTTATTATTTTCTGGTTTAGGGCTTCTATCCCTCTAACTATTTTCTTAGCATCAGGGCTTAATTGAAATAGGAGTTCTCCAAAACTCATTTTCGTACTTTTAAGGTGAAGAAAAGAAGTGATTTACTATAGTGTGTATTACACTTATTTGTATAATTTGCACGACGTTTCGAACCTCCATGGTTCATTCTCAAGTGAACAGATCTTACAATACTAGTTGATTTTATACCCGCATTAGGTCAGGTGATAATACAATGAAGGTGAAAACATGGGGGGATACATAAGGGATAAACATAGGGGCTGCAGAAGGCTTATTGGCCCATACGAGGCATCTCCCATCCAAGCACAAAGATCAATCCAGTGTAACTGGCCTGTTATGTTGGACACCGCCTTCCGTGCTGGCACCGACACGTTCCCGTCCCGTCCCCACTCTCACGGTGGGTAGAGCAAACAGTTCCGTGATTTGGGCGTTCATGGTAGGTCGCTCCATTCCCATGCGAACCGCCTCAAGAATTTGCAATCTTCTTGAATCCCGGGCCCCGTCCACTATGCAAGTATTCTCGCTCAACACTTCTCTTGTTAGAGCAATGTCATGGGCCCGTCTCATGCGATTCCCAGGGGCACCAGACTGAAGATGGCATGTCAAACGCCTCGTCAGCTTGGTCGACGTCATACCTATGTACTTACATTGAAGGTTACATCCTTCGTGGGGGCAAGTGTACATGTATACAACGCTTGACCGCTGTAGAGGGTTCTCCGTCGGCCCCGGGCTGCTCCCGACAAGGAGCTCGGAAGTCTTCTTGGTTTTGTAGAACATTATCAGGTCCATGTTTTGGCTAGGAGTAGTGCTTTTTACTCCTTTACGGACCATTTCCTTCACCATTCCCTCCCCCCCCCCATATATCCACTGTGCATGGTTGATTTGCAACACAACCTTATTGGGGGTGTTGTGGTCTCTGTTCCAGGCCCCGAACTATACCAACGGTCCAAGTGCCCTCCCATAGCAGCGTTTATTTCCGCGCTGCTACATCCGCCGCTCACCAACACCCGAGTTACTCTTTCAAACTCTCTACTCACGTTGCTCCATTCAGAGCAGTGGGTAAGCGCTCGACGAATATAAGCATTGAGAACACTGGCTTTGTATCTTTGGGGGCACTCAGTTCTACCGTTCAGGCATAATCCTATGTTGGTGGGCTTGGTATATACGTTGGTGCTTAAAGAGGTTCCTGTTTTTGTTATTAGTACATCCAAGAATGGCAGACTGTTATTTTCACTATTTTCATGTGTAAATCGGAGTACTGACTCTCTAGGTGTCTTTTTAGGTCAATTAGTTCATCTGAGTCTTTTACTATTACGAATATGTCATCTACATAACGGCAGTATACAGTTGGTTTTTGTCTGCTACTGAAGACCCTATCTTCGATGGTTCCCATATAAAAATTAGCAAATAAAACTCCTAAGGGGGAGCCCATTGCTACTCCGTCTATTTGTAAATACATGTCTCCTTGTGGACTGATGAAAGGGGCTTCCTTTGTACATGCTTCGAGAAGACTTTTCAAGTGTGGCTCAGGTATGTCTAATTTAATTCAGGTATGTCTAGTTTAGTCTACAATCATCAGCAGATTTCCTAGAATTGATCAAATCTACCCAGCCCGATGGAATCATCGCTTCCCTGGACGTTGAATCCCTTTTTACCAACGTCCCAGTCGACACAACCATAGGAATGATACTGGACAGAGTATACAGAGACGAGAGCACCCCCAAATTAGACATACCTGAGCCACACTTGAAAAGTCTTCTCGAAGCATGTACAAAGGAAGCCCCCTTTCATCAGTCCACAAGGAGACATGTATTTACAAATAGACGGAGTAGCAATGGGCTCCCCCTTAGGAGTTTTATTTGCTAATTTTTATATGGGAACCATCGAAGATAGGGTCTTCAGTAGCAGACAAAAACCAACTGTATACTGCCGTTATGTAGATGACATATTCGTAATAGTAAAAGACTCAGATGAACTAATTGACCTAAAAAGACACCTAGAGAGAGTCAGTACTCCGATTTACACATGAAAATAGTGAAAATAACAGTCTGCCATTCTTGGATGTACTAATAACAAAAACAGGAACCTCTTTAAGCACCAACGTATATACCAAGCCCACCAACATAGGATTATGCCTGAACGGTAGAAGTGAGTGCCCCCAAAGATACAAAGCCAGTGTTCTCAATGCTTATATTCGTCGAGCGCTTACCCACTGCTCTGAATGGAGCAACGTGAGTAGAGAGTTTGAAAGAGTAACTCGGGTGTTGGTGAGCGGCGGATGTAGCAGCGCGGAAATAAACGCTGCTATGGGAGGGCACTTGGACCGTTGGTATAGTTCGGGGCCTGGAACAGAGACCACAACACCCCCAATAAGGTTGTGTTGCAAATCAACCATGCACAGTGGATATATGGGGGGGGGGGAGGGAATGGTGAAGGAAATGGTCCGTAAAGGAGTAAAAAGCACTACTCCTAGCCAAAACATGGACCTGATAATGTTCTACAAAACCAAGAAGACTTCCGAGCTCCTTGTCGGGAGCAGCCCGGGGCCGACGGAGAACCCTCTACAGCGGTCAAGCGTTGTATACATGTACACTTGCCCCCACGAAGGATGTAACCTTCAATGTAAGTACATAGGTATGACGTCGACCAAGCTGACGAGGCGTTTGACATGCCATCTTCAGTCTGGTGCCCCTGGGAATCGCATGAGACGGGCCCATGACATTGCTCTAACAAGAGAAGTGTTGAGCGAGAATACTTGCATAGTGGACGGGGCCCGGGATTCAAGAAGATTGCAAATTCTTGAGGCGGTTCGCATGGGAATGGAGCGACCTACCATGAACGCCCAAATCACGGAACTGTTTGCTCTACCCACCGTGAGAGTGGGGACGGGACGGGAACGTGTCGGTGCCAGCACGGAAGGCGGTGTCCAACATAACAGGCCAGTTACACTGGATTGATCTTTGTGTTTGGATGGGAGATGCCTCGTATAGGCCAATAAGCCTTCTGCAGCCCCTATGTTTATCCCTTATGTATCCCCCCATGTTTTCACCTTCATTGTATTATCACCTGACCTAATGCGGGTATAAAATCAACTAGTATTGTAAGATCTGTTCACTTGAGAATGAACCATGGAGGTTCGAAACGTCGTGCAAATTATACAAATAAGTGTAATACACACTATAGTAAATCACTTCTTTTCTTCACCTTAAAAGTACGAAAATGAGTTTTGGAGAACTCCTATTTCAATTAAGCCCTGATGCTAAGAAAATAGTTAGAGGGATAGAAGCCCTAAACCAGAAAATAATAAATACAGAATATGCGGTCATATTCAATGAAATAATATAATATATATATATATATATATATTATATTATTATTAATAATATAGTATTAGTATATATATATATTATTATATTATTATAATATATATATATATATATATATATATATATATATATATATATATATATATATATATATATATATATATATATATATATATATTAGTATATTTTGGTAGCAGTCTTTCCTGTAGACATATATTATTAAATATGACCGAAAAAGTAAGATTAATAATTCTAACACGAATTTTCTCAATCTTTCCTACATTACGCTTCACTGTTGGAGGTAAATCAAAAATCACTTCTCCAAAATTCATTTTTATTTCTAGTCTGACGCGACACGGGCGCGTTTCGTAAAACTTATTACATTTTCAAAGACTTCACAAATACACAACTGATTAGAACTTGCATTTCCCTGATTTTATATCTACATTTGAGTGAGGTGGGAAGGGTGATGTGGCATTACATTTGAGTGAGGTGGGAAGGGTGATGTGGCATTAACACAAGACAGAACACTAGGGGATATTAATAGGGTATTAAAAGTATCAACACAAGACAGAACAGAAACAATGGGTATTGAATAGAAGTGTTTGTAGAAAGCCTATTGGTCCATATTTCTTGATGCTTCTATATTGGAGCGGAGTCTTGAGGTGGGTAGAATATAGTTGTGCAATAATTGGCTGTTGATTGCTGGTGTTGACTTCTTGATGTGTAGTGCCTCGCAAACGTCAAGCCGCCTGCTATCGCTGTATCTATCGATGATTTCTGTGTTGTTTACTAGGATTTCTCTGGCGATGGTTTGGTTATGGGAAGAGATTATATGTTCCTTAATGGAGCCCTGTTGTTTATGCATCGTTAAACGCCTAGAAAGAGATGTTGTTGTCTTGCCTATATACTGGGTTTTTTGGAGCTTGGGGACTTTGCCCACTTGGGGACTGTAAGGTGCGTATGGAAATGTCAAGACACACAAGCCTGGAAACCCACTTCGGCCAATCATTAGCCAGATACCCACACCCACGTACAGACTGGCGAAGCGACTCAACGGCCTGCTGACTCCGTATGTCCCTTGCGCCTTCAGCCTGAAGTCTCCAAAAGAATTTGTTGACTTACTGCGGGGCACACGGGCCACAGGGATAAGAGCCTCGTTGGAAGTAGAATCACTGTTCACCAACGTACCTGTGGACGAGACAATCGGGATGATAGCCGACAGAGTGTATCGTGATCCAGCCTGTTCTCCTCTTGACATACCAGAGAATATTCTAAGGAAACTACTCCAAGCTTGTACTAAAGAGGCACCCTTCTTGAGCCCGGATGGGCACATGTATAAGCAAGTAGATGGGGTCGCCGTGGGTTCTCCCCTAGGTGTCCTGTTTGCAAACTTATACGTGGGTACCATCGAGCAAAAAGTCTTAGTCGATATGAACTTGAAACCGGCCATATACTGCAGGTATGTTGACGACATTTTTACACAGGTACCTGATGTCAGACATCTGCAGGAGCTGAAGGAGGCGTTTGAGCAGAGTTCCGTGCTGCGTTTCACTTACGAGATGGAAAAGGATGGGAAGCTGCCCTTTCTAGATGTAACAGTCATGGAAAAGAGCGGAGGTTTCCACACTGCAGTCTACACTAAGGAAACGAACATAGGAATGTGCCTAAATGCCAACAGGGACTGCCCAGACAGGTACAAGAGGAGTGATGTTAACGCATATGTCGACAGTGCTCTCAGCCACAGCTCAGAATGGAAGCAAGTCAACGAAGAACTCTGTAGGGTAAGGCAGGTCCTAGTCAACAACGGCTTCTCAAATGGTTTCGTCGAAGACATCATAAGAAGGAAAGTGAAACGCCATGCAACCTCTGAAGAGACAACTAACACAACACCTATACCCCCTATTAGACTATTTTACAGGAACTTCTTTTCCACAGCTCATAAAACGGAGGAAAGGGTCCTGAAAGATATTGTTAATAGAAACGTTATCCCTACAGACAAAAATCAGAGGATACAACTGACGATTTACTATAAAACCAGAAAAACGGCCAGCCTACTCATGAGAAACTCTCCAGACACAAAGCAGAACGCTTTAAAAGAGACCAACGTCGTCTATGCCTTCAAATGCCCTCTTGGGGATTGTAAGCTCCAAAAAAAACAGTATATAGGCAAGACAACAACATCTCTTTCTAGGCGTTTAACGATGCATAAGCAACAGGGCTCCATTAAGAAACATATAATCTCTTCCCACAACCAAACCATCGCCAGAGAAATCCTAGTAAACAACACAGAAATCATCGATAGATACAGCGATAGCAGACGGCTTGACGTTTGCGAGGCACTGCACATTAAAAAGTCAACACCAGCAATCAACAGCCAATTAATGCACAACTATATTCTACCCACCTCAAGACTCCGCTCCAATATAGAAGCATCAAGAAATATGGACCAATAGGCTTTCTACAATCACTTCTATTCAATACCCATTGTTTCGTGTTCTGTCTTGTGTTGATGAATTTAATACCCTATTAAATACCACCTCACCCCATCCACCTCACTCAAATGTAGATATAAACAAATCGGAGATGTGCAAGTTCTATTCAGTTGTGTATGTATAAACTAAAGTCTTTGAAAATGTAATAAGTTTTACGAAACGCGCTCAAGTGTCGCGTCATACTAGAAATAAAAAATGAATTTTGGAGAATTGATTTTTGAATTACCACCAACAATGAAAAGAAATGTACGAAAGATTGAGAAAATCCGTGTTAGAATTATTAATCTTACTTTTTCGGTCATATTTAATAATATATGTCTACAGGAAAGACTGCTACCAAAATATACTAATATATATATATATATATATATATATATATATATATATATATATATATATATATATATATATATTATATTATATATATATATATATATATATATATATATATATAATATATATATATATTATATATATATATATATTATATATATATATTTAGGTAGGTAGGTTTTATATATATATATATATATATATATATATATATATATATATATATGCAATTGACGATCACAAAACACTGATCATTTTATGCGGAAAATCCACAGAGAAATATGAAATGAGGTGAACGTTTCGGCACACAAGGGCAGGGATGGGTTCATAAGAGATGCTGCTTAAAATAATATAAATAATATTGTTCTTCATTCTTTAAAATGGACAAGCAAATTTTGGATAAATTGTTAGGATGTCGTCCAGTACACCTGAGTCGATGAAATTGTTACACAGTTGGTGGTACAAGAGGCCAGGAGGTCTAGAGTCTTTTACGGTTTCACATTCAACAATATTGTGTTTTAGTAAATGCATTAAAGGTTAGTCACAAGAGTTTACAAGCTGAATACTCTGGTAGTGGCTCAGCCTCACTAACCTGCCAGATGTGTCTATAGCCAAGGCGAATTACCACAATGACTACATCACATTGTCTGGTCCGGTTACTGTGCTGACCATACAAATACCTATTATTACAAAAGTTAATGAACAAAAAATAGTCTCAAGGGGGGAAGGAAAGTGTGTTGTGAAATCGGGCATAAACAGTGTCTCAGATTCCACACATGTATCATACGTTGGTCTTGTATATGACCCCTGTTACCTAGCCGTAAAATAGGTACCTGGGAGTTAGTCAGCTGTCACGGGCTCCTTCCTGGGGGGTGGAGGCCTGGTCGAGGACCGGGTCGCGGGGACACTAAAATGCCCCGAGATCATCTCAAGATAACCTGACCCGGCCAGGTGCCGCCCCGCAGGCAGCCTGGCCGGCGGGCGCCTGCTGGCGGTGGTCAGGCTCCACTCTTTTGGCCACCGCTTCTCCTGACTAAGTCGTCGTCCTCCTCCAGCCCTTGCAGCAAGGGCGTTCCCACCAACCTTCCAGCCAGTATACTCCTCTCTGGTTGTGGGGCGGGGGGCTCTTCTGGCTGTGGGGCGGGGGGCTCTTCTGGCTGAGGGGGGGCCTCTTCTGGCTGTAGGGGGGGGGGGACCTCTTCTGGCTGTAGGGGGGGGACCTCTTCTGGCTGTGGGGGGGCCTCTTCTGGCTGTGGAGGGGGCCTCTTCTGGCTCTGGGGGTCCCTCTACTGGAGGTGGGGGGGGCCGTCTTCTGGCTGTGGGAGGGGGGGGCTCATCTGGCTGTGGGGGGCGGCCGTAATCTGGTTGTGGGGATCCATGAATGGCTGTGGGGGCCCTCTTCTGGCTGTGGGGGACCTCTTCTGGCTGTGGAGGGGGCCTCTTCTGGGTGTGGAGGGGGCCTCTTCCGGGTGTGGAGGGGGCCCTCTTCTAGCTGTGGAGGGGGCCCTCTTCTGGCTGTGGAGGGGGGCCCTCTTCTGGCTGTGGAGGGGGGCCCTCTTCTGGCTGTGGAGGGGGGCCCTCTTCTGGCTGTGGAGGGGGGCCCTCTTCTGGCTGTGGAGGGCGCCCTCTTCTGGCTGTGGAGGGCGCCTTATTCTGGGTGTGGGGGCCCTCTTCTGGCTGTGGAGGGGGGCCCTCTTCTGGCTGTGGAGGGGGGCCCTCTTCTGGCTGTGGAGGGGGGCCCTCTTCTGGCCGTGGAGGGGGGCCCTCTTCTGGCTGTGGAGGGGGGCCCTCTTCTGGCTGTGGAGGGGGGCCCTCTTCTGGCTGTGGAGGGGGCCCTCTTCTGGCTGTGGAGGGCGCCCTCTTCTGGCTGTGGAGGGGGCCCTCTTCTGGCCTTGGGTGGGGCCTCTTCTGGCTGTGGAAGGGGCCCTCTTCTGGCTGTGGAAGGGGCCTCTTCTGGCTGTGGAGGGGGAGCCCCTCTTCTGGCTGTGGAGGGGGAGCCCCTCTTCTGGCTGTGGAGGGGGAGCCCCTCTTCTGGCTGTGGAGGGGGAGCCCCTCTTCTGGCTGTGGAGGGGGGGCCCCTCTTCTGGCTGTGGAGGGGGAGCCCCTCTTCTGGCTGTGGAGGGGGAGCCCCTCTTCTGGCTGTGGAGGGGGAGCCCCTCTTCTGGCTGTGGAGGGGGCCCTCTTCTGGCTGTGGAGGGGGCTCTCTTCTGGCTGTGGAGGGGACCTTCTTCTGGCCTTGGGTGGGGCCTCTTCTGGCTGTGGGGGCCCTCTTCTGGCTGTGGAGGGGGGCCCTCTTCTGGCCTTGGGTGGGGCCTCTTCTGGCTGTGGAGGGGGCCCTCTTCTGGCTGTGGAGGGGGCCCTTTTCTGGCTGTGGAGGGGGCCCTCTTCTGGCTGTGGAGGGGGCCCTCTTCTGGCTGTGGAGGGCCCTCTTCTGGCTGTAGAGGGCCCTCTTCTGGCCTTGGGTGGGGCCCTCTTCTGGCTGTGGAGGGGGGCCCTCTTCTGGCTGTGGAGGGGGACCCTCTTCTGGCTGTGGAGGGGGCCCTCTTCTGGCTGTGGAGGGGTCCCTCTTCTGGCTGTGGAGGG
>NC_091171.1:17409784-17422284 GCF_040958095.1 Procambarus clarkii
AACCAGGTATCAACCAGGTATCTCTCTCTCTCTCTCTCTCATCTCCTCTCTCTCTCTCTCCTCTCTCTCTCTCTCTCTCTCTCTCTCTCTCTCTCTCTTCTCTCTCTCTCTCTCTCTCTCTCTCTCTCTCTCCCCCCTCCCCCCCCCCACAACACCCCCCCCTCATCCTCCCCCCCCCCCCACACACACCCCTACCAAGCCCACCCAACAGAAATCTGTACACCAGTTGACTGACAGATGAGAGGCGGGACCAAAGAACCGAAGCTCAACCCCTGCAAGCACAACTAGGCGAATGCACATTGGATGGGGGTACCCTGCTGTACCCGGGTTTCCTGTCTTTATTCTTTCCCCTCTCCCCCCTTTTCCTCCCTCCCTCCCTCCCTCCATCTGTACATACATTCACACATCAGATGGTAGAGTTAACCATTTACCAGCCCTCCACCTTGGGTATGAAGCGCTCCCAACACCAAGCGAAACACCTTGGAAGAGAAGACGTCGTCTATACCTTCCAACGTTCTCTTGTGTCAGGGCCAACGATCTCAATGTGTGTGGGGGGGGGGTAAGATAATCTCCCTCTCGACCCTTTCCTGCTCCATGGGAGATCATCCTTTCCAAATTACTGTCCCCTCTTTCCCACCCAAGAAGCTGATTAAAGAACAAGCCTTGCTTCGACAATAAACAAAGTACAATGCCTTTAGCCAAATTGATGCTTTGATCAGAGAGCGCTCCCTTTCCCAGATTATTTACTCTGATGGTTCCTGCACCAGTCCTATGGTGCAGCTGGAAGTACAGTTTATTGTGACAGAGAGAGAGATGTTCCTTCTCCCATGAGTGGAGCGCGTATAAATAACTGGGCCTCCACTCTTCAAACAGAATTGGTTGCCATAATCCTTGCACTCGAGCGCGTATACGAATCCAAAGTTGACACCTAATTGTGAGCGACCCATTGTCATCATTGACTGCTCTCAACTCCCAAAGGCATAACTGTGACATACTTGTCTCTGAAGCTAGACACAGATATAATGAAATAATCAATGATGGAGTCAGTCTCCTGTGGATTCCTTTCCATATTGGTCTTCGAATGCATGATAGAGTTGATGCGTTAGCCAAAGACTTTTGCTCGTAAAGAGGGAATTGATTACCTCTTGAACTGCCTTTGAGCAGCCTGAGGGCAGTAATATTCCGAGAACATCAACTAAATTTCAGAGATTTGAGGCAAAGTGAAATCACACCAGTTCCTCCATCTATCATCATTCTATTATGCAGGAAGAACCGCACGTCTATGGGTCATCCAATAAGGTTAGCAGACTTCTAGATGTTACCACTGCTAGGCTTAGGCTCGGCTACAAGTACCCTCTGGGAGTTTTGTAAACATCTGCTGATGTAGATTTGACTAAATGTAAACTTCTGTCAGCAGAACTATTCGCATACTTTGCGTCATTATAATAATGGAATGTGAAAAAATCGCGAATTCGGAGATAACACCATCAATAGTGTCCAAGGACTGTGTAAGTACTTCATTCATAATGATATACTACCAGGAATCTTGCGAAGTATCCAAAATTTGCTTACTGTAAGTGCAGCATGCACCTACAGTGTACTTTCGACTGTAAGGCTGCCGCCCAGTTGGGTGGGTGTGGAGCAAGACTAGTAACTGTGTGACTCACTATAGTGGAAAGTGTCTTTTATAGTGACTGTTGTGAGCCTCTTGTTGAATCACTTGTGAAATAAAAAGATTATCGATGTGTATATGTATTTGTGTAAATGATTGTATGTATATATATATATATATATTATATATATATATATATATATATATATATATATATATATATATGTAGATATATATATATATATATATATATATATATATATATATATTAATGTATATATTATATATATATTAATGTATATATTATATATATATTAATGTATATATTATATATATATTAATGTATATATTATATACATATGTACATGTATATATAACATTAAAAAATGTGTAACTAGCTTCACAAGATTGTCACTTGCTTACCTAACAAACTATGAGGTTCAGTTCCTGAACCCATTATGTACCCCTGTAACCCTTCCCACCACCGCCCACGGGATGGGTATGGGATGCATAATAAAAGAATAGAATTCTCTCTTAGGGCGCCTCATAATGCATGATGGGCTCGCTAGGCTCCATCGAAGTACGCAACGATTTCAACTCTCAACCAGGACAATTCTTATCAACAGCAACAACCACATTATCGACACGTGTCGTGTTCACCTCCTCTCTGCCTCTGAGGATGTTGACAGGCTCAACCAAATGCACCTCTTTGCCTCCGGCCATATAAATGATTGAAATAGGTTTTGGGGTAATTTTTTTAATTCCTTCCCAAGTAACATTCGATTTTAGAATAATTAACCTAACCCTTTCTGTCATATTTAATAATGTTTGTACCACTTGCCCCATCCACTCTCCATCCTCACCTCTCTCTGCACCATACTTGTGTAAAGTATATGTTTATCTCTCAGAATGTTTGGTAATATGTTTATTGTTTGTGATGTGTGTCTATGTATGTATTAACACGATGTACTGAACGGGGTGAGAATAGCTTGAGCTACCTCATCCCTTTGTGTGTATTTTACCTCGATAAACTTATTTCAATTTCTCTGCACCACACTACATCCCTCCCTCCCTCCTTCCACACCGCCTCTGACTAGCATCCCTGACAGGAATAAAAGCATTAAACATTCATAGCTGGCTACCTGGGGGAGACCTGGCGACACTGAGGCTGTGGTGTTGTGAAGCTCTCCAGGGTTCGTATCCGGGCACCACATGACCGCCAGTGACTGTAAATCTCTGGTTTACCTTGCTTTGGTTTCGAGGATCAACGTCTCCGCCGCCCGGTCTCTGTCCAGGTTCTGCTGGTTAGTGGTCTGGTCAACCAGGCTGTTAGATGCAGCAGCTCGCAACCTGATGTATGAATTACAGCCTGGTTGATCTGGTATCCTTTGGAGGTGTTTTGTAAAGTTCTTTTGAACACAGACGTCGGCCAGTTATTATGTGTAGAGGGAAAGTGTTGAAAAAGTCTTGGATCTTAATGTTGTTTGTTCTCTCAGAGTACCTGTTGCACCGCTGCTCTTCAACGGTGGTATTCTGCACATCCTGCCATGCCTTCTGGTCTCGCGTGGTGTTATTTCTGTGTGCAGATTGAATTGGAACCAGCCTCTCTTAATATTTTCCACGTGTAAAATATTCTCTCTCCCGCCTGCGCTCTATGGAATACACATTTAAATATTATAATCGGTACCAATAATAATGTTTTATTGAGTGGATTTTAGCAGAAAAAATATCTTTGCACGTCCTTCAGGCCAGCAATTTCTCACGGTTTGAATGGGGTTGTTATTGTGCAACAGTATTCCACTTTAGAGAACACTTTTTGTTTTGTTTTAAGTATCATTGGTGTGACATATCTTGTTTGAAAGGTTCTTGTTATCCAACCTGTCATTTGTCTTGCTGTTGTGACGGCTACTTTATTGTGGTCTGTAAAAGTAAGGCCTTCAGACATGATTACTCCCAAACCTTATATATTGCATTTTCGTTCTATCGTGCGACTTCAATGCATTTTATAAGTAGTTCTCATTTTGATGTTTGTGTTTTTTTCCATAGCGTAGAAGCTCTAACTTGCCTCAGTTTAATATCATATATTGTGTCCTATTGAAAGACAGGATTTACACAGGCTTGGGAAGTGCTTTGCTCTCTGTTTTGTCTTCTCAAATAACAATCCTAGTGTCAATTGCAAGAAATGATATGGTTTGTGCCTTTGTATATGTGTGTGATACGAGGCTGAGAATAAGTACCGGAGCGGTACCTTGGAGGACTGAGCTTTTTTTCCTGGTGGATTATACGGATTTGACTTGGTTGATTATTACACTCTGGGTTTCGTTCGTTAGTAAGTTAAAAGATCCAGCTTTACACTGTGCCAGTTATTTCTTTTGTACACGTTTTGTGTACAATAACACATTGGTCACAATTGTCGAAAGTTTTCTCGAAGTGTGTGTGTAAATATTACATAATAATAATAATAATTTATTTAGGAAAAGTACATACAAAGTTGCAGAGTTGCAGTACAAAGATTGTTTGATAGAGGTAGTACATACAATACCTAAAGCCACTAGTACGCATAGCGTTTCGGGCAACGCAAACAACATGAGCTTGTTGCTTGTCTCCATGGCAGTTAAGGTCGTGTCATGGTGATCACACACACTTGAGAGGCGGGAGCGACCTGTTCTGAACCCGTGTTTGTCAAGAGTTAGACGCTGTAATTCAATGTGTTTTGTGATCTTCTTAACGCTCAAAGATTTTTTCTGACGTGAGATATTAGTTTAAACGGAGTGATTTTTGT
Source organism: Procambarus clarkii (assembly GCF_040958095.1). NCBI lineage: Eukaryota > Metazoa > Arthropoda > Malacostraca > Decapoda > Cambaridae > Procambarus > Procambarus clarkii. Next base: position 17,414,179 of record NC_091171.1, read on the forward strand.
TTTTTGCCTCGGTTTTATTTGCTCCTTTTGTGTAGTGGCGCTAACGCTGCTGTTTTAAGTGTGTCGGGATAACACTAGTAACTAGGCTTCGTCTCCACATGTTAATTCATTATTATTTTTTTTCCCCCAATTCATGATGAATTTGGAATTCCAGGAATCTGTGTCCGGTGCACAGTGCATGGGCATACTGCCTGTGGCTACTTCAAAGCTTCCAGTGAGGTTATTGTGACATCTGATACTTGATTTGATGTATCACATCAACTCGTCCTCACACTAGGCTAGTTAAAGCAGCGGGCCGTCTTCCTCAGACGTATTCATAAATTTTAACCTACTGTGTATTCTAAATTGGTTTGTTCTCATATATAAATTAATATTATACATAAAAATTCTATGTATAGTTAGGCGTAGGTTAGGTTAGGTGTTTAGGTTCTGTTGGCGATTATTTGTATTTGTAGTACGTGGGTGAAAGCATTTATAGCAACCCGTCCTCAGACCAAGTCCATTCCATCCAGCGGTCGACCCCACAGATGTAGTCATAAATTTTAATATGCTGTTCATTCAAACATGAATTTCCTCAAATATAAATTAATATTATAATCGCATTATTTGCATATATAGGTTAGGTTAGATGTTTAGGTTCTGTTGGCGATTATTTGTAGTACGTGGGTGAAGCATTTACAGCGTTGTGGTTCGAACAAAACTCGTCAGTGAAGCACTTGTTCCGGAAGAGTTCGACATCAACAGTTGAGTCGTGTGTCACCATAGATGTAAAGTGCCTTGTATAGTGACTGTTGTGAGCCTCTTGTTGAATCACTTGTGATGCAAAAGATTAGTGATGTGTATATTTGTGTAGGTGAATTGAATGTGTTTATATGTATATGTATATGTATATATATGTACATGTATGTAAGAGGTATGTGTACATGTATATATAACATTAATAATTGTGTAATTAGAGTCAAAAGATTATTTGCTTAGCAAACGAACTAGAGGGTTCAGTTCTTGAACCGATTATGTGCCTCTGTAATCCTTTACACCACCGCCCAAGGGATGGGTATGGGTTTGCATAATAAAGAAAGAAATTGAATTGTGTAAACCGCTGTTCATTCATAAACAGGGGGTTTGGCGGCTGGATTAACGAGCTTGGATATTTGTATGCGAGGACAAGCTGATCACATTCAGGAAGATTCCATTTGGATATCGATCCTCAGTATTCAGTGGTTTACTGAAATAGGAACCGTACTGTATCCTCGTCGTTTCACAAATTTCTTTGACATCATCTGTGTAAGTTTCATCTCCCTTACTCCGTGACCCTTAGTGCTTGCACGTAGATTTCTGCACAAGACTTTGCATAGGATAAACAGTATTTTGGATTCCTCTCTTTTACTGGTGGTCCTTTGCTTTCTTGTGCTTCTCGATTGTATACGATTATTGTAGCTTTACTCAATCGTCTCTGTTTCTCTGCATAAACTTTATTGTCGTGTGGGATAGGGCCCGTTGGAGTTGCTCTGCAATTAGATTTCCTCGCCTATAGAGAGCGTCGTTCTCGTTCCAATTTGCAGATTTTTGTCTCTTAGGGGTGTGTGGCTTGAGTGTATTTCTTGTGCTACTGTGGCTAGTTTCTCAGGCACTGATCTTGATTTCCAGTTTTCTAGCTGTTCTTCACAGCCTATTTCTGCTAGGTCTTGGTTTGTTTGTTTCCAGCTAATTTCTTTACTATTAAAATTTAATATGCTTAATTCTTCCTTCTTCTAGTATTTGAGACTGGCTGTGCAAGTATATTCATCATTGTGAAAATAAGGTCTTAGGGTGTTTTCTAGTCGGCACATCCGTAAGATATAATTTGTGTGTGACTTCATTTAGACTGCTTCCTTGTCTCATGATCGAATTTGCCACACTCTTCCAATTAAGGCGCCGTAGATTGAAGTCCTTAAGCAAGACAATGTATGGGGCCTGGATTTGTCAAGTCTTCTGAGCAGTATTTCTATTTTCACAAGTTCGTCTTTAAATTGCAGAGGATTTCTATCTGGTGACTTATATACCAAGACGATAAGAATATTTTGGGTTTGTGTCTTGAGCATCGGCACTTCCACCATATAATTTGTGGTGTTTTAGCAGCTCAGTGCAGTGTGTGTGTATGTACTCACCTAATTGTACTCACCTAATTGTGCTTGCGGGGGTTGAGCTCTGGCTCTTTGGTCCCGCCTCTCAACCGTCAATCAACTGGTGTACAGATTCCTGAACCTACTGGGCTCTATCATATCTACATTTGAAACTGTGTATGGAGTCAGCCTCCACCACATCACTTCCTAGTGCATTCCATTTACTAACTACTCTGACACTGAAAAAGTTCTTTCTGATGTCTCTGTGACTCATTTGGGTACTCAGCTTCACCTGTGTCCCCTTGTTCGCGTCCCTCCAGTGTTGAATAGTTCATCCTTGTTTACCCTGTCGATTCCTCTGAGGATTTTGTAGGTTGTGATCATGTCCCCCCTTACTCTTCTGTCTTCCAGTGTCGTAAGGTGCATTTCCCGCAGCCTTTCCTCATAACTCATGTCCTCTTAGTTCTGGGACTAGTCTAGTAGCATACCTTTGGACTTTTTCCAGCTTCGTCTTGGGCTTGACAAGGTACGGGCTCCATGCTGGGGCCGCATACTCCAGGATTGGTCTTACATATGTCGTGTACAAGATTCTGAATGATTCCTTACACAGGTTCCTGAACGCCGTTCTGATGTTAGCCAGCCTCGCATATGCCGCAGACGTTATTCTCTTTATGTGGGCTTCAGGAGACAGGTTTGGTGTGATATCAACTCCTAGATCTTTCTCTCTGTCTGTTTCATTAAGTACTTCATCTCCTATTCTGTATCCTGTGTCTGGCCTCCTGTTTCCACTGCCTAGTTTCATTACTTTGCATTTACTCGGATTGAACTTCAACAGCCATTTGTTGGACCATTCACTCGGTCTATCTAGGTCATCTTGTAGCCTCCTACTATCATCCTCTGTTTCAATCCTCCTCATAATTTTTGCATCGTCGGCAAACATTGAGAGGAACGAATCTATACCCTCTGGGAGATCATTTACATATACCAGAAACAGTATAGGTCCAAGGACTGACCCCTGCGGGACTCCACTTGTGACGTCTCACCAATCTGAGACCTCACCCCTCACACAGACTCGTTGTCTCCTGTTGTTTAGGTACTCCTCTATCCACCGGAGTACCTTCCCTTTCACTCCAGCCTGCGTCTCCAACTTTCGCACTAGCCTCTTGTGTGACTGTATCAAAGGCTTTCTGACAATCCAAAAATATGCAGTCTGCCCACCCTTCTCTTTCTTGCCTTATATTTGTTGCCTGGTCGTAGAATTCAAGTAACCCTGTGAGGCAGGACCTGCCACCTGTGTGTGTGTGTGTGTGTGTGTGTGTGTGTGTGTGTGTGTGTGTGTGTGTGTGTGTGTGTGTGTGTGTGTGTGTGTACAGGATGAGACCCCTAACCTGTAGCCTGTGTTTCCTGTACGCTGACTAAAACTTTTTTTTTTGGGGGGAGTAAAGAGGAAGGAGAGGCATAGGTGAAGGGAAGTATAGAAGTGGGAAATACAGTGAGAGGTATGAAAGCAGGCGGGCTGTCCGCCTTGCTGACACGATGTGTGGGTGTTGACAGCTAAGCTAAGCTGGCTCCCTCTTTGTCAGGGAGCTGTGAGTGTGTGAGAGGTTCTACACATGTTTCACCATATATGGATGTCCATAGATGAATACTGTGTAGCATTCATATATAGACACTCCGATGCTTCCACACATGTTGTTCTGTTTAAGGCTCTTTGTTTTATTATTATTATTTATCGAGTTGTTCATACACACATATTATTGTTTATCGAGTTGTTCATATATACACATATATGAACTGTTCATATATACACATATATATCTCATCTGGGGATTATATACTGTGGGGCGGGGTTTTCATCCAGAGAATCGAGGCTCTTGGGCCACCAGCTGTGGGAGCGGGGCGTCTCATCTTGGAGCAATCTTTCAAACATTGGGTCCTCTAACATTTCGATGGTGTTCCACACCCTGATGGCTTGGTGCTGCAGTCTGATGTTTAGTGGCTGTATGTTCAGGAGTTCGTGGAGCTGCTGGATTGTCTGATCATATGGTGGACGGTGTTTTGCTGCTCTCCTTAGCGCCTTATTTTGTACTGCTTGCAGTTTCTGCATGTTAGTTTTCTTTATGGTGTGTAGTGGTACTGGGGGGTACTGTAGATGCGGTCGAACTAGAGCCTTATATAGGTGGATCTGAATGTTAGTACTGTGGCTTCGTAATCTTCTCAGTTTTCCTAATGCTGCTTTGGCTTTGCTTAGTCGGTCCCCTTACATGAATTTGTGTCCCTGTTCTATTTATCATAAGTCCCCGTATTCTGCCTACCTCCGCATATTGGATCGGATGGTTGTCAAGGATGATGGGGTCCGGGTTTCTTTTCGCAATGTGTATTATCTGAAACTTTTGTTTGTTGGTGCTAATTTTCCATTGCTTCTCAAAGTTGTTTGCTTTCAATTGCCGCCTTGGTCTTGTCGGCTAGTAGCGGCTTTGATGGGTCCGGTTGGCATATTATTTGGGTGACATCGTCAGCGTATGTGATGTATTCTCCATGTTGGGGTTGGGGTAGGTCAGCTGTATATGTGTTGAATAGAGTGGGGGAGAGGCAGCTTCCTTGTGGTACTCCACTTTTCAGTTCTATTACGTCACCCAAGTAGCTACCGATATTAAGCCTAGCAGTTCTATTGTCTATAAAGCTACAGAGAGTAGCAGTAAATCTCTCAGGAAGCCCTAGTTCAGATATCTTATATTTTAGGCCTGTGTGCCACACTTTGTCGAAGGCTTTCGAGACGTCTCTAAGCACTATATTACACTGATCTTTTTTCGACACTGCGTTGGCTATATGCTCGTAGATCAGGGCTATAGCTGTATGGGCCCCTCTGCGGTTTCTAAACCCATGCTGCCTGGTGTTGTACTTCCCTTCCTCTTCCATGTACTTCACAAGTCTCTGATAATTTTTTCGAATATTTTACCTGGTACTTCGAGGAGGGAAATTGGCTAAAACTGGAAATTGGCTGGAAACTAAAACTGAAGTGCGTAATCCGACTGGGTCCTGGGGACTAGACAAAGCTGAAGAACAATGTTAGTCTTTGTGCTAACTTATCTATAAATCCCAGTATCCTATTTGCTTTATTGCATGCATTTATACATTTATTCTTAGGCTAAAGATCCTTACCAATCGTCGCTCCCAGATTTTTTTTTTGCAGTTGGATATCGAAATTTTAAGTGTCCAGCTGATATTTGGTAACTGTTGTTACATGATCTCGGACCCCAACATTTTGTTAAACATTACCCATGTTACCCACCAGGTGCCTCATCCCCCCCCCCTATGCCCACCTGGTGCTTCACCCCCGCCCCTCTATCCACCAGGTGCCTCAACCACCCCCTGCCCACCAGGTGTACTTTTCTATATGCAAAGGATGGTGTTTTGATAAGCTCCTTCCCTCTGCTTCTATCCCGCCTCTGCTTTCGTGGGTATGGGAAGGGAGAGCAGCGTCTTGTACACAGCAGACTCCCCGCTGCCTTCCTCACGGCCTTCTGTGTACTTGAAATGTGTACTTGATGGGTCCTGGTTTACCTCCACTCTCCTAACTCGGTGTATAGTTTTGTCGGGCAAGAGAGGCATACCTGGAGTATACCTGGATTGGAATCTGGGAGTCGCTCTGTAGTCCAGGCTTGACCTACGATAACTTAGTCCAACAGGTTGTTGCTTGGAGCGGCCTTTAGGAACGTGTTCAAAATTTCTATTGACCCCATCTATCTTTTGTTCCGGCAATATTTCTTAAGTTTGCACGGAGAGCTGTGAACCTCTGGTGTTGCTGCAGACTCTGGCTGTCCTCGTGACATATCTTCACCGGGGTCTATTCTGCATTGCCTACCACATTGTTCACTCCAGTAAGTTGTAAAATTACCGTGCAAATTTGGGGCTTGGCCCTTCTAGTATCTTACATTTATATATTGTAGGAGGGTTACTTCGCTAGTGCTCTCTAGAGTGGAATACTGTTGCACAATGACAGCCCCCTTTCAAGGCTGGAGAAATTGCTGACCTGGAGAGCGTGCAGACCTTTACTGCTAGAATCCACTCGGTAAACCACCTAAATTATTGGGACCGATTAAAATGTTTAAATCTTTATTCTCTAGAGCGCAGGCCAGAGAGATACATAATCATTTACAGACGATGAGTCACAATAACATGGCTGAAGATATGATGAGCAAATCACACACCAGAAGATGAAGAGACAAAGACTTTTCGGTCCGTCTTGGACCATTATCAAGTAGATTGACAATCAACTTGATAATGGTCCAGGATGGACCGAAACGTCGTCGTCTCTTCATCTTCAGGTGTGAGGTTTGGTCATCACGTTATCATTTACACGTGGAAAATAGTAGAGGGGCTGGTCCCAAACCTGCACACAGAAATAACACAACATGAGACCAGGAGGCATGGCAAGATATGCAGAATACCCCCGTTGAAGAGCAGAGGTGCAACAGGTACTCTGAGAGAGAACTCTATCAACATCAGAGGCCCGAGACTGTTCAACACGCTTCCACTACACATAAGAGGCATAACTGGCCGACCCCTCACAGTGTTCAAGAGAGAACTCGATAAACACCTCAAAAGAGGATACCAGGTCAACCAGGATGTTATTCATGCAACACGCTAAAAGCAGCTGCCTCCAACAACCTGGTTGACCAGACCATTAACCAGGAGGACTGGTCAGAGACCGGGCCGCGGGGACCCTGACCCCCCGGAATCAACGCAAGGTAATGCTGGCTGTGTTGAGAGTGGCTAATCCTTACCCTTATAGACATACAATACAAAAATATAAGAGATAAAGAAAACCCCAAAATATTCACATATGCGAAATCAAAAGCAAAAAACACTGCCTGTATTGGAACTGTTCTTACTAGTGAAGGTTCATATACAGAGGACGACAAAGAAATTAGTGAAATCCTAAAATAGAAAACGGTATAAGGACATGTTTAGCATTCCAATAAACATCTTAAAAGTGGAAGATCCGGACAGATTGATTATGCGTGATAAACAAATCCCTGAAAATATAAGATATCAACACGAGCGTGGCAAATTTTGAAAGATGAATTGACATGCCCATGCCCTCAGCCCCGGGTCCAGACTCATGGAATTCAATATTTATAAAGAAATGCAAAGTGCCAGTAGCACAGGCACTCAGTATAGTGTGGCAACCCGTTCTCGCAAATTTAATAAGTCAATATTGACTTATTAAATATGTGCATAGGTGACATACTTAACGTAATAGTTTCCCTTGAAAAGCTTCATAGAAAACACCGACCTTACCTAACCTACTTAGTATGTTAAGATAAGCATCTTATTGCTTCGTAATTACAATTATTACTTAACCTATACCTATAATAGGTTAAGTAACAATTGTAATTACGAAGCTATAAGATGCTTATTTTAACATACTAAGTAGGTTAGGTAAGGTCGGTGTTTTCTATGAAGCTTTTCAAGGGAAACTATTATGTTTAGTATGTCACCTATGCACGCAACTAATAAGTCAATATTGACTTATTAAATTTGCGAGAACGGGTTGAGTGTGGAGGAAGAGCTTGGACACGGGGGAGATACCAGATGCGCTTAAATCAGCAGACATTGCCCCTCTACGCAAGGGAAGGAGCAAAGAATTGGCAAAGAATTATTGACCAGTTGCACTAACGTCCCACACAATAAAAGTATTTGAGAGAGTGATCAGGAGTCAGGTCACTAATTTCAAGGAGATAAATGACCTTCACAACCCAGGCCAACATAATTTAGAGCGGGAAGATCGTGCCTCTCACAGCTACTTGACCACTACGACAAAGTCATTAAGGCAATAGAAGAAAAACAGAATTCAGATGGACTTCGCAAAGGCATTTGATAAATGTGACCATGAAGTGATAGCACACAAAATGAGGTCAGTGGGACTAACTGGTAAAGTAGGACGCTGGATACTCAGTTTTCTAACAGAACACAGAGTAAAAATATACCAAATAAAATA
>NC_091171.1:17427284-17448178 GCF_040958095.1 Procambarus clarkii
TTACCCGTGACCATGGGGTTTGAGGTTAACATTTAGAACTCCCAGCAAATAAGCAGGTTTGTTCCGTCTAACGAGTTTTCCAGGATGTCAGCCGAGGCTCTAAGTACTAACAGCTCATTCCGTTGTTTGTTAGTTTTTTGTCACTGGGAGTTCTGTTGGCCCTAAAGCTTTTGTCAATTGTTCTGGATGTTGTGTTATCCTTGGCTGCAGTTGTTGCTCTTGTGAATATGTTCCTCCAATACCTAGACCGCTTCCACCTGGGGGTCTGACCCCCCCGCCCCCAGAGGTGATGACGGCCATGATGCGTCGTGGCCTGACGCTCTTGTATACTTTTGTAACTACGAGTTTACGTGCCCTCTGCACCAGTCGTAGAACCCGTCCAGCTGATTAATGGTGGTCCATCACGTGTTGAGGAGTCCTTGTCATAATGAAGTGGTAAACTTCCTTGGTTGTGTTCGGGGTTTGTGTGAGAAGTTTATTATTTTGCCAGCCCTATCTTCCTCTTGGAGGATGTTAGGGCTGATGTGCTTAGTGTGTGGTTCATGGCCTAGTGAGGGGCGTCTCCAGGTGGTTCATGGCCTAGTGAGGGGCGTCTCCAGGTGGTTCATGGCCTAGTGAGGGGCGTCTCCAGGTGGTTCATGGGATAGTGTCCCATGTGAGGGGCGTCTCCAGGTGGTTCATGGCCTGGTGTCCCATGTTAGAGACGTCTCCAGGTGGTTCATGGCCTGCTGTCCCATGTGAGGGGCGTCTCCAGGTGGTTCATGGCCTGGTGTCCCATGTGAGGGGGCGTCTCCAGGTGGTTCATGGCCTAGTGTCCCATGTGAGGGGGCGTCTCCAGGTGGTTCATGGCCTGGTGTCTCATGTGAGGGGCGTCTCCAGGTGGTTCATGGCCTGGTGTCCCATGTGAGTGGCGTCTCCAGGTGGTTCATGGGATAGTGTCCCATGTGAGGGGCGTCTCCAGGTGGTTCATGGGATAGTGTCTCATGTGAGGGGCGTCTCCAGGTGGTTCATGGCCTGGTGTCCCATGTGAGGGGGCGTCTCCAGGTGGTTCATGGCCTAGTGTCCCATGTGAGGGGGCGTCTCCAGGTGGTTCATGGCCTGGTGTCCCATGTGAGTGGCGTCTCCAGGTGGTTCATGACGTAGCTGGGGCATGGCGAAGCTGGCGGGGAAATGCTCTGAATAATATACTTACGCTAGACTTTCCGAGGGTGTAAGTGGGTGAAAGGGGCCGAGGTGCGTGACCTTCGTGTCTGCTGGCAAGTGGGAGGAGGAGGAGAGGGTAGTGGGGCAGGCGGAGGAGGGAGGAGAGTGTGGGTTTGAGGGAGAGGGAGAGAGCGGGAGAGGGAGGGAGGGAAAGAGAGGGAGAGGGAGGGAGGGAAAGAGAGGGAGAGCTTGGCAGGGGGAAGGATCAGCTAGGGTACCTAGGGCACCAGCCGGTACTTCTCTGCGTTTGAGAAAGATGGGAGAAGAAACGGGGTGAAATGTAGGGAGAGGGGAGGGTAAGGTGGGATAGCCGTTCCCCCCCCCCCCCCCTTCTCTCTCTGTTTCTGTGTGTGTGTGTGTGTGTGTGTGTACTCACCTAATTGTGCTTGCGGGGGTTGAGCTCTGGCTCTTTGGTCCCGCCTCTCAACCGTCAATCAACTGGTGTACAGATTCCTGAGCCTATTGGGCTCTATCATATCTACATTTGAAACTGTGAATGGAGTCGGCCTCCACCACATCACTTCCTAATGCATTCCATTTGCTAACTACTCTGACACTGAAAAAGTTCTTTCTAACGTCTCTGTGGCTCATTTGGGTACTCAGCTTCCACCTGTGTCCCCTTGTTCGCGTCCCACCAGTGTTGAAAAGTTCGTCCTTGTTTACCCGGTCGATTCCCCTGAGGATTTTGTAGGTTGTGATCATGTCCCCCCTTACTCTTCTGTCTTCCAGTGTCGTGAGGTGCATTTCCCGCAGCCTTTCCTCATAACTCATGCCTCTTAGTTCTGGGACTAGTCTAGTAGCATACCTTTGGACTTTTTCCAGCTTCGTCTTGTGCTTGACAAGGTACGGGCTCCATGCTGGGGCCGCATACTCCAGGATTGGTCTTACATATGTGGTGTACAAGATTCTGAATGATTCCTTACACAGGTTCCTGAACGCCGTTCTGATGTTAGCCAGCCTCGCATATGCCGCAGACGTTATTCTCTTTATGTGTGTGTGTGTGTGTGTGTGTGTACTCACCTAGTTGTACTCACCTAGTTGTGTTTGCGGGGGTTGAGCTCTGGCTCTTTGGTCCCGCCTCTCAACCGTCAATCAACAGGTGTACAGATTCCTGAGCCTATCGGGCTCTGTCATATCTACACTTGAAACTGTGTATGGAGTGAGCCTCCACCACATCACCCCCTAATGCATTCCATAAGGTCACGCACCTCGGCCCCTTTCACCCACTTACACCCTCGGAAAGTCTAGCGTAAGTATATTATTCAGAGCATTTCCCCGCCAGCTTCGCCATGCCCCAGCTACGTCATGTGTGTGTGTGTGTGTGTGTTTGTGTGTGTGTGTGTGTGTGTGTGTGTGTGTGTGTGTGTGTGAGGTGTATAAAAACGTTGCCAGGGCCGTGTTAGGCTGGTGTGAGGAAACTGCCAACTACTGCACGTTTCTCCTCCACGCCGACCCTGGCCGGGCCGCTCCTCCCTCCTGTCTCTCTCTCGTCTCTTCTCTGTACCATCTGATGATCTAGACACACCCACCTGCTGGTCTAGCCTCCCCCCCTTCCCGTCTCCCACCTGCTGGTCTAAGCCTCCCCCCCTTCCCGTCTCCCACCGTGCTGGTCTAGCCCCTCCCCCCTATCCCGTCTCCCACCTGCTGGTCTAGCCTCCCCCCCTTCCCGTCTCCCACCTGCTGGTCTAGCCACCCCCCCCCTTCCCTTCTCCCCCCTGCTGGTCAGCCACCCATCTTCCGTCTCCCACCTGCTGGTCTAGGCCACCCCCTTCCCGTCTCCCACCTGCTGGTCTAGCCCTCCCCCCTTCCCGTCACCCACCTGCTGGTCCTAGCCTCCCCCCCTTCCCGTCTCCCACCTGCTGGGTCTAGCCTCCCCTCCTTCCCGTCACCCACCTGCTGGGCTAGCCACCCCCCCTTCCGTCTCCCACCTGCTGGTCTAGCCTCCCCCCTTCCCGTCACCCACCTGCTGGTCTAGCCTCCCACCCTTCCCGTCTCCCACCTGCTGGTCTAGCCCTGAGCTAGACCAGGAGTCTACGGGTAGTCTCGCCAAAATAAAGGGTGACTGCAATGGGATATGGAGTGTTCGGAGCCGATTCCGTTAAAGGTTTATTATTGTGTTAATGAGTTAGTGGCTTCCAGCACTTTAGTGGTACAGTTATGGAGTCGACCCGGGTACCGCCGGGTACCCCATTAAGTGGTTATATATTATGATTTTATAATATATAGCTCCCTTTCCCATTTCACTGGGGTTTTCCATATTATATATTATATATATATAATATATATATATAGATATATATATTATATATAGATATATATATTATATATATATATTATATATTATATATATATATATATATATATAATATATATATATATATATAGTATATATATATATATATATATATATATATAATAAATTCAACAACGAAAAATTCTGATCCAAGTATACCGAATAAGCATATGTGAAGAATTAGAGAATGCTGAACTCGTTTTTGGTTCAATTCACCTTCGTCAGAGCAAGATAGAAAGTGAAGAAAGTCTCTCTTCACTTTCTATCTCCAAGTGGTCACGGCGCTGTCTATGTTTAGAGGTGGTCCTCGACGTCATGGGTTCGAATCCTGGCCGGGTCAAATGTGAGTTCTTAGTGATCTGTGTGTTTGTAGTCGTTGCTGGCGGGTGTTGTAGTCGTTGCTGGCGGGTGTTGTAGTCGTTGCTGGCGGGTGTTGTAGTCGTTGCTTGGCGGGTGTTGTAGTCGTTGCTGGCGGGTGTTGTAGTCGTTGCTGGCAGGTGTTTGTAGTCGTTACTAGCAGGTGTAGTAGTCGTTGCTGGCAGGTGTTGTAGTCGTTGCTGGCAGGTGTTGTAGTCGTTGCTGGCAGGTGTTGTAGTCGTTGCTGGCAGGTGTTGTAGTCGTTGCTGGCAGGTGTTGTAGTCGTTGCTGGCAGGTGTTGTAGTCGTTGCTGGCAGGTGTTGTTAGTCGTTGCTGGCAGGTGTTGTAGTCCTTACTGGCGGGTGTTGTAGTCGTTGCTGGCAGGTGTTGTAGTCGTTGCTGGCAGGTGTTGTAGTCGTTGCTGGCAGGTGTTGTAGTCGTATATAGCAGGTGTTGTAGTCGTTACTGGCGGGTGTTGTAGTCGTTGCTGACGGGTGTTGTAGTAGTTGCATGCTGGCAGGTGTTTGTAGTCGTTGCTGGCGGGTGTTGTAGTCGTTGCTGGCAGGTGTTGTAGTCGTTGCTGGCAGGTGTTGTAGTCGTTACTGGCAGGTGTTTGTAGTCGTTGACTGGCAGGTGTTGTAGTCGTTGATAGCAGGTGTTGTAGTCGTTACTGGCGGGTGTTGTAGTCGTTACTGGCGGGTGTTGTAGTAGTTGCATGCTGGCAGGTGTTTGTAGTCGTTACTGGCGGGTGTTGTAGTCGTTGCTGGCGGGTGTTGTATTCGTTACTGGCAGGTGTTGTAGTCGTCCCCAGGTGAGAGACGGGCCAGGACCTGGAGCATGACCTATATATACTAACGCCAGGAGCCAGGCTGTTGCCGGCCACCTGATTCTGGCGCAAGGGAGGGGGGGAGGGGGTGTTCTGAGCTCCGGGGTAGAGTAGCGTGTCGTTCTGAGTGCCACAGGTGTCTGTGTGTGTGTGTGTGTGTGTGTGTGTGTGTGTGTGTGTGTGTGTGTGTGTGTGTGTGTGTGTGTGTGTGTGTGTGTGTGTGTGCCCCTGGCACTCTGGGGGGAAACCCCTGGCACTCTGGGTGGAGTCCCTGGCACTTTGGGTGGAGCCCCCTGGCACTCTGGGTGGAGCCCCCTGGCACTCTGGATGAGCTTCCCTGGCACTCTGGATGAGCCCCCTGGCACTCTGGATGAGCCCCCTGGCACTCTGGATGAGCCCCCCTGGCACTCTGGATGGAGCCCCCTGGCACTACTGGATGGAGCCCCCCTGGCACTCTGGATGGGAGCCCCCTGGCACTCTGGATGGAGCCACCCCTGGCACTCTGGATGGAGCCCCCCTGGCACTCTGGATGGAGCCCCCCTGGCACTCTGGATGGAGCCCCCCTGGCACTCTGGATGGAGCCCCCCTGGCACTCTGGATGGAGCCCCCCTGGCACTCTGGATGGAGCCCCCTGGCACTCTGGATGGAGCCCCCCTGGCACTCTGGATGGAGCCCCCCTGGCACTCTGGGATGGAGCCCCCCTGGCACTCTGGATGGAGCCCCCCTGGCACTCTGGATGGAGCCCCCCTGGCACTCTGGATGGAGCCCCCCTGGCACTCTGGATGGAGCCCCCCTGGCACTCTGGATGGAGCCCCCCTGGCACTCTGGATGGAGCCCCCCTGGCACTCTGGATGGAGCCCCCCTGGCACTCTGGATGGAGCCCCCCTGGCACTCTGGATGGAGCCCCCCTGGCACTCTGGATGGAGCCCCCCTGGCACTCTGGATGGAGCCCCCCTGGCACTCTGGATGGAGCCCCCCTGGCACTCTGGATGGAGCCCCCCTGGCACTCTGGATGGAGCCCCCTGGCACTCTGGATGGAGCCCCCTGGCACTCTGGATGGAGCCCCCTGGCACTCTGGATGGAGCCCCCTGGCACTCTGGATGGAGCCCCCTGGCACTCTGGATGGAGCCCCCCTGGCACTCTGGATGGAGCCCCCTGGCACTCTGGATGGAGCCCCCCTGGCACTCTGGATGGAGCCCCCCTGGCACTCTGGATGGAGCCCCCTGGCACTCTGGATGGAGCCCCCCTGGCACTCTGGATGGAGCCCCCCTGGCACTCTGGATGGAGCCCCCCTGGCACTCTGGATGGAGCCCCCCTGGCACTCTAGATGGAGCCCCTGGCACTAGATGGAGCCCCTGGCACTCTGGGTGGAGTCCCTGGCACTCTGGGCGGAGCCCCTGGCACTCTGGATGAACCCTGGGCATATCCATCCTGTGTGTTATAAGTGGACTCCCATATCCATCCTGTGACACCAAGTCTAACCAGTCTCTCATATCTTTACCCTAATTAAGCTTACCGTTTTTTGCTGCTGTTGATAGTTTTACGTACTATAAATAGACTACTATAAATACTCTGATTGTAGTCCACATGCTTGGGGCTAACCTCATCGCAACTTTGCACCCTGATTCCTATGGGGTATGTGACCAACATGGTCGAGTAGAGGGTTACCAGAATTCAAGACGGGTCAATACCTTTTGACATGACTTAAACCTTTTAGCACAAAGTATGCGTGGCTTTTTAGCATAAAATATTCCTCCATAAACCTGTATATCATTTGTTATATTTAAATAATTAAAAAAAACACTTTCCGAATTATTACATATTTTAATCATAAGGTTTCCTCGCACCGAACGTTGTCAGTGGCTCATTCTTATTATTATTATTATTATTATTATTTTTTTTTTTTTTGCTAAATTTATATTGGGGTTCAATTCGTGAGCCGTTCATACGTCTGTGACATGGTCCACTACCCCCCCCCCCCCCACACACACACACACACACACACACACACACACACACACACACACACCACACACACACACACACACACACACACACACACTTCGTTGGAAGACAGAAGAGTTAGGGGGGACATGATCACCACATTCAAGATTCTCAAGGGAATCGACAGGGTTGATATAGATAGGCTATTTAACACAAGGGGCACACGCACTAGGGGACACAGGTGGAAACTGAGTGCCCAAATGAGCCAGAGATATTAGAAAGAACTTTTTTAGTGTCAGAGTGGTTGACAAATGGAATGCATTAGGAAGCAATGTGGTGGAGGCTGACTCCATACACAGTTTCAAGTGTAGATATGATAGAGCCCAATAGGCTCAAGAACCTGTACACCTGTTGATTGACTTTTGAGAGGCGGGACCAAAGAGCCAGAGCTCAACCCCCGCAAGCACAACTAGGTGAGTATAACTAGGTGAGTACACAGGATGGGTATGGGGCTCCTGGTCCTCTACCACACACAGGATGGGTCTGGGGCTTCTGGTCCACTACCACACACAGGGTGGGTCTGGGGCTCCTGGTTCACTACCACACACAGGATGGGTCTGGGGCTCCTGGTCCACTACCACACACAGGATGGGTCTGGGGCTCCTGGTTCACTACCACACACATGATGGGTCTGGGGCTCCTGGTCCACTACCATACACAGGATGGGTATGGGGCTCCTGGTCCACTACCATACACAGGATGGGTGCGGGGCTCCTGGTCCACTACCACACACAGGATGGGTATGGGGCTCCTGGTCCACTACCACACACAGGATGGGTACGGGGCTCCTGGTCCACTACCATACACAGGATGGGTATGGGGCTCCTGGTCCACTACCATACACAGGATGGGTATGGGGCTCCTGGTCCACTACCACACACAGGATGGGTAAGGGGCTCCTGGTCCACTACCACACACAGGATGGGTATGGGGCTCCTGGTCCACTACCACACACAGGATGGGTATGGGGCTCCTGGTCCACTACCACACACAGGATGGGTATGGGGCTCCTGGTCCACTACCACACACAGGATGGGTATGGCGCTCCTGGTCCACTACCACACACAGGATGGGTATGGGGCTCCTGGTCCACTACCACACACAGGATGGGTATGGCGCTCCTGGTCCACTACCACACACAGGATGGGTATGGGGCTCCTGGTCCACTACCACACACAGGATGGGTATGGCGCTCCTGGTCCACTACCACACACAGGATGGGTATGGGGCTCCTGGTCCACTACCACACACAGGATGGGTATGGGGCTCCTGGTCCACTACCACACACAGGATGGGTATGGGGCTCCTGGTCCACTACCACACACGGGATGGGTATGGGGCTCCTGGTCCACTACCACACACGGGATGGGTATGGGGCTCCTGGTCCACTACCACACACGGGATGGGTATGGGGCTCCTGGTCCACTACCACACACAGGATGGGTATGGGGCTCCTGGTCTACTACCACACACAGGATGGGTATGGGGCTCCTGGTCCACTACCACACACAGGATGGGTACGGGGCTCCTGGTCCACTACCACACACAGGATGGATACGGGGCTCCTGGTCCACTACCACACACAGGATGGGTATGGGGCTCCTGGTCCACTACCACACACAGGATGGGTCTGGGGCTTCTGGTCCACTACCACACACAGGATGGGTATGGGGCTCCTGGTCCACTACCACACACAGGATGGGTATGGGGTCCTTTACCGCAAGTCAGTTCTCAGTTTTAACTAAGAACATAGACGTGAAGGAAACTACAGACGAGGTATAAGAGATTTGGCTAATGTAGTTGAATAAACATGAAGGTTACAGTTACGTAATGGTTTCGGGAACCGTAGCCCCTTAATGGTCTTGAAAGCTAAGCCATTTACATGTGTGTGTGTTATTTACAAGAATCTGTTGCCCCCCAAATTTGTGACAATGTCACACGGGTCGTGATCTAAGTATGTTACGGTACGTAACGTCATGGGGATGACATGCCCAAGCAAGAGTCTTGTTTAAATGTTGCTAGTTTAGTCTCCCCGTTACTCTATCGTTTTCTGAAACACTTTGCAGAGAATTTTTGTTTTATTCATTTTCTGTAATATTTGTGAGGATGGGTAACTGGAGTATTTTGAAGTTTTATTCCTGCTTTACTCTGAACTTTTACACACTAGGCTGAGTGTATACACTATACAAGTTGTGAACAAGTAGACTTAACACACGATTATAAATCAGCCATGTCCGCTTCGCTAGTATTTTAAACTAGACAACTTTGCGTGAGACCTGAAGCACAGTAAGCTCGTACTTATGTATTGTGTTTACACCCCCCCCCCCGACTTCTCTAACGTTTCCAACGTCACTAAACGGATGTACTAAATTGCCCGAACCTAACCGAGCACCCACAAATAAAAAAAAAGGACAGCGCGTCAAATTTGCGAGCGGAGCACTATGCAACTGGTGTACAGGAGGCCTTAACCACTCGACCATCAGTGACCTTACAAAAAGAGGTGATAGCCGAGGCTATTTGAAACACCTCCCCGTCAGCACTTTGATGGTAATCTTGGGCATGGTTATTTTATCAAATCACCTCCTCTTAGTGCGGCCACGTGAGCAACACAAATGCGAACAAGCCTGAATGGTCCCCAGGCATATATGCAACTGAAAACTCCACATTTGTGGAGTCATGCAGTTCTCAGGCCTAATTATATCGGTTTCTGATTTTAATAGTTTCTGCCCATTAGTGTTTGAGATTTATCATACGTCAGACCTAATTATCAAGAGGAGTAGGATAGCGTGGCGTTAAGAGTCTGTATTCATAGGTTTAATTCCAATTCTTAGATGCATCTATAGATAAATAATATCTTTATTTTGTGTACAAGTTAATTATGTAACTTAGTTGTTACATGATTTTTTTTCTATGTTTACAAACTGAGTTTTCACGGGCTTGAAGAGCTGGCTTTGGCACACAGAGAATTATATGTTTAAGTTTACGGCGCATATTTTTTTTTTTTAATTTATTACTCAACATTGTGTCAGTGTCCTGCTGTGTCCTACTTGCAGTTGGTGACCGGTAGTTGCAAGGCGGGGTCCAAGAGCTAACACTCGCTTTTCAAGCACATAAAGATGAACACACAAATGCAGACGAGGAGTCAGAAAACGTGGCTGAAATATGTTGACCAGACCACACACTGGAGAGTGATGGGACGACGACGTTTCGGTCCGTCCTGGACCTTTCTCAAGTCGATTTTCGACTAGAGAATGGTCCAGGACGGACCGAAACGTCGTCGTCCCTTCACTTTCTGGTGTGTGATTTGATCAACATGAGCACACAAATGCACACCTCGCACTTAAAACTACTCGTGTACCTTGCGTCACTATGTATTCGAAGGTGGACAAATCGCAGAATTCAGGGATAACTGTGTCAATGCTGAAGCAATGTGTAAGTACTTTATTCAAAATGATATACTACCAGAAATTTTAGCCAAGTATCCAAAGCATGCTTGTATGCACACGACTCTTAAAGTTCCCGCATAGATGTATATTCTTTTATTTTCTTAGCAATATCAGATTTAAAAGTCATCGTATCAGCTGGGTTTAATGTGAACGTGGCATTCACATATAATTTCCGTATCATGTGATATGAGTACATGATTAGTGAGAAACCTGAAAAAGAGTTAGTGTAAGATTTGTGTGTACATAATCCAGGTGCTTCTCTGTGACCGGTCCAAGGTTAAACATCCCGTTTTCTTACTTGACACAATCTGGATGTGTGGGTACATTTTCTGTGATTATATGTTATGTTTGACGGGTAACTATGTTGGGATTTCATGACATTGATTGTTTTCGTATATAATTGTTATATTCATTACTACAGAAACAAAATTGAGTTGTTCCTAAAAAGTTAAATGTTTAATAAAGCGCTTTTTTTATATCTCCCTCTCCAGAATTATCTTGAAGGTCGTCTCCTTCCCACACTTCCCTTTATAATTGCTGCTTCAACAGTTAGAATCCTTCCCCCCCCCCTGCCCCATCCATCACACCCTTGTTCCCACTAACGCTTGTGTTCTGCCTCTTCAGATCGAAGGAGCTGCTCCGTCAAGCTATCCTTGACAATGACTTCCTCAAGAACCTTGAGATGGGTCAAGTCAAGGAGATCGTGGAGTCGATGTACAGTGTGGAGTACGCGGCGGGCGCCCTCATCATCAAGGAGGGGGACATTGGCTCCATGCTCTACATCATGGAAGGTAAGTCCGCCCCTCTCCGGAGGTCACCACCTCTCCGTAGGGTGCAGTCGCACCTCCACAGATCTCCAGTGTCAGCTAATGATATTGGTAATGGCTCCAAAGGGCCACCATGCACTTAAGGGCTATTCATGCCCGTGCCACCTTTTGGGTGGCTTAATCAATCAATCACCCCCTCTCATCTTGGCTTACGCCGTCTGTGGCCTAGAAGGCAACTTCCGCCGCCCTTCCAGATTAAGAGTCGAATCTATACTTGGGTCGTCTATATCTTAGGTTACCATCTATGCCACCATCTTGGCCTTTTCTTAGCGAGGTAGACATTTTTTTTCCCCGATTTCTTCGGCTCTTTGTTGCTTTTCTTGCTCCAGCTCTTGCGAGTTTATTTTTTGTTTCTTTGCACCACACTTGCTTTTTTCTTTATTTACTGCTACATTCTCCAATCTCCATCTCTTCTACCTCTCCTCATCTCAGTTCTGCTTTTCTTCCTTCTCCCTCCTACTGCTTCTCATCTCTCTGCCCCGTGTCTCCATCTTCTGCTTGCCTCTTCTCTCCACCTTGCATCACCTTCCCGTCTCTTCATTCTGTCCTACCAGGTCTTCCTCTCGCGTTAAAATATGCTCCGAGGAAGAAAAAACTGTCTTGTTTATAAACTTATCAAGTGGAGGGAGGGGCGGTGTGAGAGCCGCCCCGCTGGCCTCAAGTGGTGGCTGTGGTGGGGGTCTGCTGCTGCTGCTGCTGCTGCTGCTGCTGCTGGTCCCTCTTTGGCCACCCCTTCCTCACTCTCCCACCACCACCACTTTAAGCTCCCTCTCTCCCTCACCAACCCTCTCTCTTCCTCTCTCTCTCACACTGAGACATGATGGAGTCTTGCCGCGAGACTCCCCTGATAAAGAAACAGTTTAGATTTCTACGATTCCCACGATGAAACAGAGTTCCTCTTAGAGGCAGTGTGCACTCCGAAGATTAGGTTCTACACTAACACGTTATTGTCGTCTGAGGATTTTTAACCGAGGCAGTTTTTAAGTTTTATGTTTTGCCCCGAGGGGCGAGTTTATTGGGCAGCGGCACTCATCCTGTCAGTGGACACACCGCCACAGTGACAGTATTGGGCAGCGGCACTCATCCTGTCAGTGGACACACCGCCACAGTGACAGTATTGGGCAGCGGCACTCATCCTGTCAGTGGACACACCGCCACAGCAGCATGTACCAATTCAATTCAATTTCTTTCCTTCTTATGCATACCCATCCAGTGGACGGTGGTGGAAAGGGTTACAGAGGCATATAATGGGTTCAGAAACTGTGAACCCCATAGTTCATTTGGCTAAGCTAGTGACAATCTTGTGAAGCTAGTTACACAGTTGTTAATGTTACATACACATGTACATATATATAATTATTTACACAATTGACGATCACAAAACACTGATCATTTTTATGCGGAAAATCCACAGAGAAATGTGTAAGGAAGTGAACGTTTCGGCCTGTTAAAGCCGTTGTCAACACCAGACTCAATAATTATTTACACAAATACATATACCTACATATTTATAAGCTTTTCATATCACAAGTGAGTCAATGGTACTCACGTGGCCCCTGCATAAAAAAAATAAAAAATAACACAGGAACCTGACAAAGCTTCCCAATGCCATATATTCTCTAATCCAAGGCAAGGGTCCGCTGTGATGTTTTGAGAATATATTTTTGTTCGTGGACTTATCGACCTTGGTTTGCCACTGTGTGTGTGTGTGCGCGTGTGTGCGTGTGTGTGTACTCACCTAATTGTACTCACCTAATTGTGCTTGCGGGGGTTGAGCTCTGGCTCTTTGGTCCCGCCTCTCAACCGTCAATCAACTGGTGTACAGATTCCTGAGCCTATTGGGCTCTATCATATCTACATTTGAAACTGTGAATGGAGTCAGCCTCCACCACATCACTTCCTAATGCATTCCATTTGCTAACTACTCTGACACTGAAAAAGTTCTTTCTAACGTCTCTGTGGCTCATTTGGGTACTCAGCTTCCACCTGTGTCCCCTTGTTCGCGTCCCACCAGTGTTGAAAAGTTCATCCTTGTTTACCCGGTCGATTCCCCTGAGGATTTTGTAGGTTGTGATCATGTCCCCCCTTACTCTTCTGTCTTCCAGTGTCGTGAGGTGCATTTCCCGCAGCCTTTCCTCATAACTCATGCCTCTTAGTTCTGGGACTAGTCTAGTAGCATACCTTTGGACTTTTTCCAGCTTCGTCTTGTGCTTGACAAGGTACGGGCTCCATGCTGGGGCCGCATACTCCAGGATTGGTCTTACATATGTGGTGTACAAGATTCTGAATGATTCCTTACACAGGTTCCTGAACGCCGTTCTGATGTTAGCCAGCCTCGCATATGCCGCAGACGTTATTCTCTTTATGTGGGCTTCAGGAGACAGGTTTGGTGTGATATCAACTCCTAGATCTTTCTCTCTGTCTGTTTCATTAAGTACTTCATCTCCTATTCTGTATCCTGTGCCTGGCCTCCTGTTTCCACTGCCTAGTTTCATCACTTTGCATTTACTCGGGTTGAACTTCAACAGCCATTTGTTGGACCATTCACTCAGTCTATCCAGGTCATCTTGTAGCCTCCTACTATCATCCTCTGTTTCAATCCTCCTCATAATTTTTGCATCGTCGGCAAACATTGAGAGGAACGAATCTATACCCTCTGGGAGATCATTTACATATACCAGAAACAGTATAGGTCCAAGGACTGACCCCTGCGGGACTCCACTTGTGACGTCTCGCCAATCTGAGACCTCACCCCTCACACAGACTCGTTGTCTCCTGTTGCTTAGGTATTCCTCTATCCACCGGAGTACCTTCCCTCTCACTCCAGCCTGCATCTCCAACTTTCGCACTAGCCTCTTGTGTGGCACTGTATCAAAGGCTTTCTGACAATCCAAAAATATGCAGTCTGCCCACCCTTCTCTTTCTTGCCTTATTTTTGTTGCCTGGTCGTAGAATTCAAGTAACCCTGTGAGGCAGGACCTGCCATCCCTGAACCCATGTTGATGCTGTGTTACAAAGTTCCTTCGCTCCAGATGCTCCACTAGTTTTTTTCGCACAATCTTCTCCATCAGCTTGCATGGTATGCAGGTTAGGGACACTGGCCTGTAGTTCAGTGCCTCCTGTCTATCCCCTTTCTTGTATATCGGGACTACGTTAGCTGCTTTCCAAATATCTGGCAGTTCCCCTGTTGCCAGTGATTTGTTATACACTATGGAGAGTGGTAGGCTCAGTTCTCTTGCTCCTTCCTTTAGAACCCAAGGGGAGATTCCATCTGGGCCTATAGCCTTCGTCACGTCCAACTCTAGTAAACACTTCCTTACTTCCCCACTGGTAATCTCAAACTCTTCCAGTGGTTCCTGGTTAGCTATTCCCTCACTTACCTCTGGAATTTCTCCTTGTTCTAAGGTGAAGACCTCCTGGAATTTCTTATTCAATTCCTCACACACTTCCTTGTCATTTGTAGTGAATCCTTCCGCCCCTATCCTTAATCTCATAACCTGTTCCTTTACTGTTGTTTTTCTCCTAATGTGGCTATGCAACAATTTAGGCTGAGTCTTTGCCTTGCTTGCGATGTCATTTTCGTATTGTCTTTCTGCCTCTCTTCTCATCCTGACATATTCATTCCTGGCATTCTGGTATCTTTCTCTGCTCTCCAGTGTCCTGTTATTCCTATAGTTTCTCCATGCCCTTTTACTTTGCTGCTTAGCTAGCCTACATCTTTGATTAAACCATGGGTTTCTCATCTTCATTTCTCTGTTTTCCTTTTGGACTGGGACAAACTTGTTTGCTGCGTCCTTGCACTTCTGCGTGATGTAATCCATCATATCTTGGGCCGTCTTTCCCCTGAGCTCTGTTTCCCATGCTATATCTGTTAGGAATTTTCTTATCCCCTCACAGTTTCCCTTTCGGTATGCTAACGTTTTGGTTTCGGTATCCCTCCTCGAGTTCAATAACCCTTCTTCAATCAAGTACTCAAACACCAGTACACTGTGGTCGCTCATTCCTACTGGGTCCTCAAAACCGATTTCTCTTATGTCGGAGTCGTTCAGAGTGAAGACTAGGTCGAGTCTCGCTGGTTCGTCATTGCCTCTCATCCTTGTGGGTTCTCCGACATGCTGCGTTAAAAAGTTGCTTGTCACCACCTCCAATAGTTTGGCTCTCCACGTATCCTCGCCTCCATGCGGTTCCTTGTTCTCCCAGTCAATCTTTCCGTGATTGAAGTCGCCCATGATGAGCAGGTGGGATCTATTTCTACAGGCAGCAGAGGCTGCCCTCTCAATTATAGTGTTAACTGCCTTGTTGTTGTTTTCATACTCTTGACTGGGTCTCCTGTCATTTGGTGGAGGGTTGTATATTACTGCTACTACTATTCTTGGTCCTCCCATTGTTATGGTGCCTGCTATGTAGTCTCTGAACTCCTCACAGCCCGGGATGGCCATCTCCTTAAAACTCCATTCCCTTCTCATGAGTAGGGCCACTCCGCCTCCTCCTCTACCTTCCCTCTCTTTCCTTATTACTGTATACTCCTGGGGAAACACGGCATTCGTTATGATTCCAGAGAGTTTTGTTTCAGTGAGTCCGATTACATCTGGGTTAACTTCTTGTGCTCTTTCCCTTAGTTCACTTGTCTTGCTTGTGATCCCATCTATGTTCGAGTACATCACCCTGAAACTGACTCTCTCCTGCTTCTTTTCTGGGGGGGACCTTTGGGATCTGGGGTGAGTGGGAGCTGGGGGGACCTGGCACGGGGGGATTGGTGGAGGAGGGAGGGCTTGGGGTGGTGGGGGAGAGGGGGAGGGTACAGGGGGTGGATAAGAGGGGGAGGGTACAGGGGGTGGATAAGAGGGGGAGGGTACAGGGGGTGGGTAAGAGAGGGAGGGTTGGGGAAGCATGGGGGGAGGAGAGGCTGTGGGGGATAGGGGAGATGGGGGGGCTTGGGGGGAGAGAAAAGGGTGGAGGGCTTGGGGGGCGTGGGGGAAAAGGGAGGGCTGAGGTGGGTGAGGAAGAGGGGAGGGTTTAGGGGAGTGGGGGAGAGGGGAAGACTTAGGTGGGGTGGGGGAGAGTGGGGGCTTAGGGGGGAGGGGGAGAAGGGAGGGCATGGGGGTGGGAGAGACGGGAAGGCATGTGGGAGAAGGGAGGGCATGGGGGATGGGGGGGAAGGGAGGTCCTGGGGAGAGGGGTGAGGGGAAGAAGGGGGTGAGTGGGGGGAGGGGGGTGGGTGGGGGGAGGGGGGTGGGTGGGGGGAGGGTGCCCTAGGTGGGTACTTAGTGGGGGGCTGACAGGGGATGGGGCAGGTTGGGTGTCTGTTAGGTAGAATTTGGGGGTGGTGCCCCAATCCCTGTGGCTGTTGCACTGTTTGAGGAGGGTTCTCCACTTCGCTCTGGGATTGTAGGGTTCTGGGTTGTGGTACTCTGATTTCCTTCTCTCTCCCTGCGCTCCTTCCTCGCGTCTGCTGTCCGTATTCTCTCTTCCCTTGTCATATCCCTCTGCAGGAATATTTTCTTGAACTTCTCTACACCTTTTAGACAACACTTCCTTGCTAGCAGTTCCTCTTTCGCGATTTCGCTCATGAAAACCACCTTTATCATTCGGTCTCTGTCCTTGTTGTACTTTCCAAGCCTGAAAACCTTTTCAACATTTCGCTCAGCTCCCTCCATCCTTACCTCTCCCTCCTTACCTTACCTGTGTGTGTGTGTGTGTGTGTGTGTGTGTGTGTGTGTGTGTGTGTGTGTGCGCGTGTGCGTGTGTGCGTGTGTGCGTGTGCGTGTGTGTGTACTCACCTAGTTGTACTCACCTAGTTGTGTTTGCGGGGGTTGAGCTCTGGCTCTTTGGTCCCGCCTCTCAACCGTCAATCAACAGGTCTACAGATTCCTGAGCCTATCGGGCTCTGTCATATCTACACTTGAAACTGTGTATGGAGTCAGTCTCCACCACATCACCCCCTAATGCATTCCATTTGTCAACCACTCTGACACTAAAAAAGTTCCTTCTAATATCTCTGTGGCTCATTTGGGCACTCAGTTTCCACCTGTGTCCCTTGTGCGTGTTCCCCTTGTGTTAAATAGACTGTCTTTATCTACCCTATCAATCCCCTTCAGAATCTTGAATGTGGTGATCATGTCCCCCCTAACTCTTCTGTCTTCCAGCGAAGTGAGGTTTAATTCCCGTAGTCTCTCCTCGTAGCTCATACCTCTCAGCTCGGGTACTAGTCTGGTGGCAAACCTTTGTGTGTGTGTGTGTGTGTGTGTGTGTGTGTGTGTGTGTGTGTGTGTGTGTGTGTGTGTGTGTGTGTGTGTGGCTGGGTCAGTAAGGCGTGGAGCACGCTCCAGCGCTGGCGGGGGTTTGTACACGATGATGAGATGCTTCCTCGCACCGCAACGGGGGTGACCGCGGGCCGGGATTCCTTGCGGCGAGTCTCACCTGCGGTAGCGGTTACTTCTGCGGTTTGGAAGTCAAGGACAGCCATCAGCTTGGCCAAGGGCTGTGACGAGGAGAGAGAGAGAGAGAGATCTGTCGACTGAATATTGTACAATTGTGTGTGTGTGTATATATATATATATATATATATATATATATATATATATATATATATATATATATATATATATATATATACACACACATATATGTACATTTACACCTGTATGTTACATAGTAACTGTATATTACCCCAGATCTGTTGTTTAGCGTGTTGCCTCACGCCTTTACGTATACTACCTGGTAGTATACGCCTAAGCGTATACTACCAGGTAGTATACGCCTAAGCGTATACTACCAGGCCCCCGTCCCACCTTTTCACTTGTAAATTTCTCCCATGCATTTGTAAGTTTGTCCATTTGTATTACCCAACACCTGGGTATTGCTCCAAACCTGTACACCTATACTGTGGCCCACACCTGTACCTTGCCCTACACTTACTATTGCCTCCGTCTATCCCCCCCCCCCCTCCCTCCCCTCTATGGGATCACCATAGCCTGTGCTACATGGAAATTTTGCCCCGAGGAGCGGACTCTAAAATAGCAACTAACTAGGCAACTAGTTGCCCCATTACTGCATATTGCCCTCACACCTGTAGATTGTCCCACACCTGTTTTTGCCGTACACTTGTACACATGCTCATTGCGCTACACCTTTACACCCCACACCTGTAGGCAATTTGTAGGTAAAAAAAAAATCTTTAAATTTTTAGTCCAGGTTTTTGTGAATATGAATATGCTCAGTGCAGGCGATGAGTCACAATAACGTTGCTAAAGTATGTTGACCAGACCACACACTAGAAGGTGAAGGGACGACGACCTTTCGGTCAGTCCTGGACCTTTCTCAAGTCGATTGGCATAAATTGGTAATAGATCGACTTGAGAATGGTCCAGGAAGGACCGAAACGTCGTCGTCCCTTCACCTTCTAGTGTGTGGTCTGGTCAGCATGAATATGCTGAATCTTCTCTGAGGTAATAACGTGTACTATTTTCGTGTCGTTTTCCTGTATCGTTGTTTCCTCAGAAATGTCCATTGGTTTGTGTGTCATGGACTGTAGAGGTCACAGGAGCTCGGGTACTTCGCTAGAGGTTCAGAGCTCTCAAGGGTTCAGGGCACAGGACACGGGGCTCTCAGGGGGCTTCACTTGTCACTTCCAAACTCAGACTTCAAACCCAATTTATGCCTTGTTCCACTTTTAAACAATACATGTAATGCTCGTATTGGCTAACGAGGTGTTGGTATTATATTATTTTTACGGAAAGAGAAAAGGTGGTGTTCCGTCTTTCGGCCATCAGTCGACTGGTGTACAGGATCCTTAGCATCTTGTGCATCTTAGCATCTCCTTATAGCATCATGTGTGGCTCTTTACCGTAGCAACATGTGAAGCTGGACATGAGTCGGTCTTCATCACTTTATTTCTGATTGCGTTTTATTTGTTCACTGTTCTGAAGAAAAATAGATCTAGTTCATTCGAGTATCTGGTTACCACAGGTGTCCTTTGTCGACCTGTCTGTCTGGTTGTGAGCATGTCCTGGTTAAGTGGTTAAAGGCATGTGCTTAGGAGTACCTTGTGAGCAGGTTCGAATCCTCCACATTGCTCTTACTGGGTTTCTCGTTGATACATCACGTTATTGTGATTTCATTATAGAGTAGTAATAATTTATTGTATCGGGACAGGCAGCCAGCGTATATGTACATGTTATGTTTATATCAAAGGCCCCCTCCCCCCGCCCTAGAGTTGAATTGCTGACCCTCCACAGGATACAACCCACAAGAAGCTGACTTATAACTCCTGAGAACCTATTTACTGCTGGATGAATATGGGCATTAGGTGACAGGAAACGCGTCCAACCATTTCTGTTCCGGCCAGGATTCGAACCCCAAATTCCCGATTAAGAGTCGAGAACGCAGCCCACTGCACAACCGGGACCCTGATGTTACCATCTCTCTCTTCATTGTTCTTTGTTTTCTTGCCGTGACGAGCGGTAACTCAAGCATATCCCCCAACTCTGGCATTAGTAGAGTCTGTGGTACTGCGTACTTCGAAACTTTCTCCATCTTCTTTTTGTCTTTAACGCTGTTATGGTAAGAACAAAAACTGTTTTGTTCTTCAAGCACAACCAGCCTGGATTGGGGTGGGTTAGGTTTTTATGTATTTAATGGATAGCAAAAAATGCGTTTAAAATATAAATTAACTAAGTTGGCTCATATTAAAGCAAAGGAAAAGTTTTTTTTAACCTGCCCGGTTTTTGAAGCTTACAAAAAACCCGGCACGGGTGAGTAATCAAGTAGCTACTACGCCCTGTCTTAATTAGCTTGATACTTCAGAATTGGTCTAGAACATGTGTAGCGTACATCCTGATTTTAGAAAATCAGATTTCTAAAAGCAATTGTTTTGTGGGCCAAACCTTCCCTGTGAAAGTGATATCCGCTGGATGTGGGCGTTTGGAGACGTGTTCCAATTTTTTTTCAGTACCTTGCATATTGCCTTCTATTCCTAGCAACTAGCTTCATTACTTCGCACTTGCGCAAATTAAACTCTAATAGCCTCTTGTTGAACAATAAATTATCCAAACCAGTCTGTAGCGTCTCGGAATATTCCAGTGCATTAATTGTTTATTTTTGCATCGTAAGGAAACATTGAAGAGAAGAAGCATGTCTCTGGGAGATGATTTACACTCAGAAACTAAGACTAGTTGTAGTTCATATAGAGCTAATAGATGTACTACTAGCTAGTAGATGTACTACTAGCTAGTAGATGTACTACTAGCTAGTAGATGTATGACTAGCTGTAGTACTGACCGAGTGCTGCGGGTTTCTGCTGATGACATCTCTTCACTCGGAACTCTCACTCCCCCTCAATGTGGCACTCTTGCTATTGCTTAGGTACTCCCTAATATACTGGAAGACCTTCCTTGTCATTCCTGGTGGCTTTCTTGAACGTTGCCAGGTACTCATGCATATTATGAGACAGGTGTGAGGTGGGCTGGTGGTGTGAGTGACAGGTGTGAGGTGGGCTGGTGGTGTGAGTGGCAGGTTTGAGGTGGGCTGGTGGTGTGAGTGACAGGTGTGAGGTGGGCTGGTGGTGTGAGTGACAGGTGTGTGGTGGGCTGGTGGTGTGAGTGACAGGTTTGAGGTGGGCTGGTGGTGTGAGTGACAGGTTTGAGGTGGGCTGGTGGTGTGAGTGACAGGTGTGAGGTGGGCTGGTGGTGTGAGTGACAGGTGTGAGGTGGGCTGGTGGTGTGAGTGACAGGTGTGTACTGGGTGTATTGAACAATGTGAGGGAGTAAGGGTGATAGACGCGAGCCAGGTGTTATATTGGGTAGATGGCGTGCAAATCTATTATATATGACCAGGTGTGTTGATTAAACCTGTACCTCCCACCCTAGGGATCACCTGTTCATCACCTGTCCTGGTGTCCTTGGCATGCCAGGTGTCCATACAATCCTTGCCTATATCTC